>NW_027257605.1:0-180509 GCF_043159975.1 Macaca nemestrina
TGAATGAAATCAAACGGTTCTTATTAATTATTCATGATGCCACGAATATGTAGCCTTATTTTTTATAATTGCCAGTCTGTATAATTAACCTTTCATTTGGTTAAAGTACTTAACACTAAGTAGAGCTGTAATTTCAACTGTTTATAAAGCATATGGAAGAATGTTTAAATGTTTAATTAGAACCACTTTTTTAAGTTTCATAGAGAATTTTTTTTCTTGTCAACAAGGGTCTTTAATTATTTAAACCAAAAGAGAAAAACAGACCAGAAAAGAAAAACAACTAGTAAAGCTCGGAACTGCGAAGGTGGCATCATTCCGTTAGTCTCGGGTTTTGCTTCCTGGGTTTGTGACGTGGTCAGAGTCCTTGTCTTTGATTTCCTAACACAAGTTGTTAAAGTTGGAAGTGAGTGTGAAATTGAGTTAGTCTAGCTTTATTCTTTCACGGATGAGAAGTGAATTATCTTCAGCAAGGTGGGTGCAGGCGTGGTCCCCGGGGGTCACTGTGGTGAACAGGCCGCCCTTGTGGGGAGCCAAGTTCGTCATCACTGGGACAGAGCCCAGGACACTTCCCCAGCTGGCCAGCCTCTTCCTAGAACCTCACACATTGCAAAGGATGGAGTCCAGATCTATACCGTGAAGAAACGAGGGTGGTTACAGAAAGCACCACGATCTCAGCTGAGTGGCTCTGAGCACCCCAACGTTGGGGCACCTCAGCATCCTGTGTGGCTCAGGCTGTGCCCAGCAGGGAGGCCGGCCCGATCGAGCTGCGGTCTCCACCCTGAGAGTGAGGGCTCCTTCCCCCAGCGCGAGTTAAAGCATCATGTGTCCACCTGTGCAGTGGCTGGTCCCAGTGGCCCTGGAGGGCTGAAACCCTGGGTCCCGCCACTGGTCCGGGGCATCCGTTTCCCCTTCCTGCAGTTCCTGTGTCTGTGTGTCCAGGGGGCTCCGATCCCTGTCTTAGGACCATGGCTGAGGGGTCAAGTTCACCCGCTTTGGAGCTGGCCCGGATCTTGGTTCTGTGGATCCTCGCTGTGTGGCTCTGGAGCAGTTCTGTCCTCAGGAGATGGATCCTCACAGCCGCCTCTTGGGGCCATGAGGAGAATTAATAGGACGACCCCCGGGTAGCTGCTCAAAGCCCTGTGCGGGGCCAGCCCTGTGTCTCCACCAGTTCCTTTGCTCTGTGCTCCCCCCCACTGTCACATCGCCAGCCTTTATTTCCTTTTCCTTGGACCCGGACAGCGAATGCTCCGCTGGTCTTGGCAGCCCCTTCTCTAGTCTATCCTCAAATCACTTCCTGACGGACAGCCATGACTAGCCATCGGCGTGACCAAAACCCCACAAAATAGAACCCAACTTTCCTATTAAGCTGTACAGAGCTGTCCCAGCCCCACTTCCCACAGGCTGGCCTCATTCACCATGGGATCCGTGGTTCTCACCTGGGGCTGGGGGTGCCCCTGGCATCTGGTGGGGAGTGTCAGGGATGTCCCTCCAGGCCCAGTACAGTCCCCCAGCCAGTGGCCGGCAGACAGCAGCACCCAACCTGATGTCCCTGTGGCTTCTGGTTCCCCGAGGCTGGCTGTGCTTTGCTGCCTCTACATGTTCTCAGACGTGTGCCCTCTCTCCACCTTCACTGGTTAGCAGTGTTCCATCCATTAGAGCTCAAAGCACTGCCTCCCGGCAATGCAGCCCCTTCTCCTGGCCTACCGTCTGCCTGTGCCCCACGGTCTGTACCGTGTCCTCACGGACCGATCAGAGCGAGGCTCCCAGGGATGGAAAGGTTCCTGCTTGTGTCTCTGTCCCGCCTTCTCTGGACCCGGCACCGTGGCCTTTGCCGACAGAGGTCTTGGGTTGATTGTCAGCGAAGCAGACAATCTATATGGCTCTAAATGGCTGTGAACATGCTTGATTGGGTTATTTTAAAAATAGTTGTATATGTAAACATTTGAGTGTGACACAGGTGGATTTTTGGGCTAATGGTCTTGTTCTTCAGGGAGTAACCACAGGCCCATGCACAAGGACCATTTCCAGCCGATTTATGGAACGCTGTTCTACCTGGTTAATTTTCAACGTTATCTCAGCCTGAGAGGTAGGTCAGCATGTGACGAAGTTCACTGGTTTGAATCCTAATCTGCTCCTTAGGAGCTGCACCTTCCATGCCTTCGTTTCTTCCTTGGTTAGGTAGGGAAGGTATGAGCTACCTCAGAGTTGTGAGTGAGGCCTGCATCGAGTGACCGCATTAAAGTGACAAGGACTGCACCCGGAGTGTTGATATTTAAAGACCTTTAAACATCGCGATGCTGCATTTTCGTACCCAGGTAAAACAGCAAAGTTCTTTCAGATGCAGACACAGACCCTCGGTGAGGTGGGGGGCTGATGGCAGGAGGTGGACCACCGACCCTGTAACGAGGGCGTGGTCTGCTCGAGGCTGAACGAAGTGCACATCATTGCATGTACCACGGAAGTCCCTCTCGTGAAGTCCTGGAAGGGTCCATGTGGCTGAGCCGTGTGGTCTGTCCATGACGTCCGGCAGAAGCAGAGCTTTCGGGTGCAGCCTTGCTCTTGTGCGCACAGCCCTCAACGGTCTCAAAAGTCTGAGGCTTAAAGCAGGCTTGGGGTTTCCTTACACCTCCTGGACATCTAATTTGCCTGGCAAACATGTTTTTCTTGAGTGTAAAGGTGAAGGAGTGGGTGATTCTGGTGAAAGTGTACTAATTACTGTACTTCTGGGTCAGTGGCGCTCGGTTGAAGACACTATCTGCCCTGGATGGACATCTCTGGGATGGTGAGAACCGGTGGCTGGATGTCGCGGGGTTGCCAAGAAGATGCCAATTTTCTCCTTTTTCCTGAGTAACAACACCCTACTTTGTTTAGGGAAGCAGCACACCCAGCTGAAAATCCAATTCTCTTGTACGGCGGAGCGGCTGGTGACACAGGTCCAGATGCTGGGATGCTGATGGGGGGTCCTGGAGTGGGAGGTGTCAGGAGGCTTTCCTGACCCACAGCAGCCCTGGGCCCTTGTCCGGCCTTCTTGCCCGGGGCATGACACCTGGAGGGAAAGCAGCTTCGGGGGCCCGAGGGCCAGAAGGCAGAGTCCTGGCGTGTGAGGCAGGCCTGGGCCAGGCTCCTCGGAGGATGTCACAGACCTGCTGCCCATGCAGGGACCACCCACCTCTGAGCCCCACGCAGATTTTCCTCCATAGCCGAGTGAAATCCTGGTACAGCGAGTGAGGCAGTCAGAGGCACCTTTTGTGGAAGGAGGACAAAGCTGGAGAGAAAGAGGTTTTCCTAAAGGCACAAGGCGCTGATTCTGCGTTAGGGATAATTCCTAGGAGTGTGGTTGCTGGTGGGTGGAAAACTAGCCAGAGAATAAGTGGGAGTGGCACTTGCTGGTATTTAACTGATTCGTTCACGAATGGTCCGAACAGTTCCAGTGAAAAGAACATTTCGGACCCAGAAGTTTTCATCCTGCCTGACAATGAGCATGACCGTGGGCTGTTCCATCCTTCCTGGGCGACAGTGAGAGGGTCTCAGGCCCTTCCGGCCCTGTGCTGGCATTTCCCCAGGGTGTGTGCCCCATCCTGAATAGGCTGGAATGCCTCTGGGTGCAGCTGAGTCTCTTGAAAAGGGAAGAGACATGTGATGTGCTCTGGCTGAACAGGAAAACGAGGGAGGACAGGGAGAGGGGCCTGGAGGTGAGGAGGATGGTGAGCAACACTGGGGACAGAGGAAGTAGGGTAACACCAGGGACAGGGGGACGGAGGGTAACGCCGGGGACAGGGGATGGAGGGTAACACCACTTCTCCAGGTGCCTTTGGGGGATGCTGCCGCCTCTCGCACCCCAGAGTGAAGTCAACAGGATTCTGTCCCGAGGAGCCCCAGAGCCTGGCAGCTGGGATTGTCGCAGTATGAACCACTGTTCACTAGCTCTGCACCCTGGGACAGGCTCCCTGGTGTTTCCACCCTGGTTTCCCATCTGGACAGTGGGACCCTGAGTGTCCCCGTCCCAGCTGCGCCCAGAGCCCTGGACTCCAGCGTGTCGTCGGCACTCATTAGCGTTTCTTTTGTTGTGGTCCGTGGACGAAGTGGCTCTCTCTTTGTGTGTTCACAGCCCTCCTGCTCACTTTAGCTTCTGGGAACACTTTTTACATAGCTTCGTATGTGGGGAGGACTCGAGTGATTAATGGAATGTTTCATCAGGTGCAGTTTTGACACAACATTTGGTGAAATTTCCAGGGACTCCTGTGGTCAGCCTCACGGTTTCACTCTGTCACTTTCTAATGCAGTATTCTTTGGGAGTCTTTTCAATTAAGCGCCATCATTTAAAAATAAGTTTTATAATATGCAGTTTCAGGTTAATTCTTTACCTTTGTGTCTCAGGCAGTAGCTACCTACCTGTGAGTAGTCACAAAGGTTCACGCAGTTTTCTCTAGCTGTCCCTAGCTCGTAGCTCAGCAGGTCCCTTCAGATGAGTCAGCCAGCTGTGTACCTGCATGTTCAGGATACTTGTCAGGGGCCTTCCTCAGAGCAAGACCGACGCTCACCTCATCCTTGGGACTTTGGAGCCCGCCCTGGAGAGACTCCAGCCACGTCCAAAGGGGCCGTCCGGGTCCCACAGGCTGGTGGGAGTGACTTCTGAGCCACTCCAGACCACACTTTGTGTTCCTACACCCCACAAAGCCACTTAAAGTGCCATGTTCTGGTGCTGTGTGCCTCACCAGTGTGCCATACAAGCCTGCACGGGGATCTGAGCGGGCGCTGCCTTCCTCAGGCTATGCTGGAGTTTTGGGGCAACTGGAGCACTCCTGGCTGTGATTCTCGCCACTGTCTGGGCTTCCCTAGAGGGTCTCACCTGCAGCGTGAGGACCACATCGGCAGCCACTGAGGAGCCGCCAGGTGCAGCGTTGGTCCCACTCAGTCCTTCTCGACTTTGGTGAGAGAGTAGACAGCAAAACTTCAGCTGGGAGCCCCAGGCCTTCTCTGCTTGGGGCCCTGGGACTGACATAGCACAGATCCTGCCATCCACGTGCTGGGGGCCCCGCCGTGCGGCTCCCTCCTCTGGTCAGGGGCTGCACCCTTGGGCTGTGCAGCTCCTGGTTCTCACACTCAGGGGCCCAGGGAGGGTGGTGGATGAAGAGAGAAGGAGAAGGGTGGCAGTTTGAGCCCAATTGTGTTGGCTTCATCTTCCGCCTCTTGTCCCTAAGTACATTGGCAAAGTTTTCCAGGTGAAAACTCAGAAGGGATTTTTAATGACTGGAATCTGTGAATTCCATGGAAGCCAAGTCTGTCCACGTCTTTCACCCACCTCATTTCTCCCCGTTGGGGCTGATTTTGGCAGCGTTCATAGGGGCAGGGACGGAAGGGGTGGGGGCCAGCCGTCGGCCCTGTGTCCCTCCCTTCCTCCCCTCAGCGCCACAGCATTTCGGTGTCATCCCCTTCCGTGCACGCGTCCTCATGAAAACCAAGTGCGGCTGGAGGGAGATGCCTGCGCCCACTCCCGTGACCTTCCCGGCCGGCCTGGCTGCAGCGGCCTCTCGGCAGGCATCTTTCTGGTGCTGCCTCCGTGCCCCTCCCATCACCTGATGCTCGTGTTCCTGAATCTTCACGCGTGTGCTCTGTGCAGCCACCTCACGGGCTCCCTGAGAAGGAAGACAGTGTCTCACACTGGTCAGAATGCTCTTCTCTGTCCACTGAATAGTCCAACACAGAATCATTCCTCTGTGATTATTTATGCTTTGTTATGTAGAACTGGAATAAAGAAAAAGTGAATTTAGACATTACAGCCATCAGGTTGAAGCTTAGTAATTGCATTAGGGAATTAAATGGAAGCATTTGAGCTTCTCGAGTTCTAATTCCACATCTTCGTATCCCCATCACCCCCCATACCCAGTGTCTAACAGAGCTCTTGGTCTAGGAGTTTCTTGATAAATGCTTACTGAATTGAACTGGACTGAGCTTAACATTCCCACCCAGAGTTAGAAGCCAGTCCCTGAATAAATTGCATTTAGAATATGAGTTTGATGTTACTGTGGTAAGGGGTATCCTACACGTCATAATTCCTAGTCAATATCGGGTATTTAGTCAAATAGACTCAAGTATAGAGAAGCATAGGCCCATCTGGCAAAAGGGCAAGGCACGCTGCTTTAGGTCCAGGTCCCCAATATCAACTATGAAAATAAAACGTCAACTCCAATGACAGCCCTGTCCTCAGCTGGTCACTGTTTATGCTAACAATTATAAACAGCTTGAACTTGCTGTCCTGAGAGGCAACACACCCTCCATTCTCTCTGCAGTGTAGCTGCCTTGGTGGATGGAACATGCCCCTCCTCCCTCCCTCTCCCTATCCCTCCCTCCCCCCTCCTCTCTCCCTCCCTCTCCCCTCCTCTCTCCCTCCTTCCCCTCTCCTTCTTCCTATCTTCTCTCACCTTTCTCCCCCCACCTTCTCTCCTGGACAAGGGGCAGAAGAGAGGAGATCTCCGGAATCTTCTGCTTCATCCAAGCAGCTTGGGGGCAGCATCAACAGCTGCAATTTGGCTGCCCCAGCAGGTGCCTCAGGGCAGCCTTTCTAATGGGAATCCTGGAATCATGTCTTTCCTTAATGTGTCCTAAAGGCTGGAGGACATGAAGTGAAACAATGCTCCATGCTCAGTCCTGTGATTTTGTGTAATTATTGGACTTACTTTGAAATTTAACTAAATGATACCCAAGGTAGAGCATGAAAAAAAAGAAAAAACAGGCTATGGTGTTTGAAAAACAAACAAAACCGTTTGGTTTGTTGGTTTGTTCTTAGACCTTCACAGGCTCCTAGGTCACACGTTTCAGTTTCTTAGCAAGTGGCATTCTCTGCAGAAGCTGTGTCAGTCTCTGTTTGATGATGTCAGCCACAGCAGAAAGAAGCACTCCGTAGGCCCCGTGCTCAGCACCTTGGCGTGAGCTCCTGCCATCTTCTGTTCATGCTCATCACAGCTCTGTGCAGTGGGCATCCTCCTGATCCCTGTGGGAGGATGGAGGATGGAGGCGGAAGGGTGAGTGATGGCAGGATCACATGAGGGGTCTCTCCCGAGGTAGGGAGGGGAACTGGCCCAGGACCTTAGTGCCCATCGCATCCTTCTTCCTCCTCCTCTGCCTCTCTGTGACTGTTTGACTCAGGCTGCAGGGACAGACATGAGTATGTGCAGAGCCTGTGTGCACCCCTGGGAATGTGTCCTCATATTGGCAGGGAGGGATGTGAGTGTGTACAGAGCGTGTGTGCACACCTTGGCGGTGTATGCCGGCGTTGGCAGGGACAGATGTGAGCGCGTATGGAATGTGTGTGCACACCTTGGGGATGTGTGCTGGCATTGGCAGGGACAGATGTGTACAGAGCGTGTGTGCACACCTCGGGGTGTATGCTGTCGTTGGCATGGACAGACGTGAGCGTGTACAGAGCGTGTGTGCACACCTGGGGGTGTGTGCTGGTGTTGATAGGGACAGATGTGTACAGAGCGTGTGTGCACACCTGGGGGTGTGTGCTTATGATGTTTTGTAACCGGCAAATACGTGGCCTGTTGCATCGGGCGGCCCTGCGCCCATGCTGAGCCCGTCAGTGGCCCTCGGGTTGGGGTCTCCATCTGCCCAGACAGCACTCGAGTGGCTTGAGGTTTCAGATTCTTCCTCTACGGATACTTGGGCTTCCTCAGGACCAAACATCAGAACCAGCCAACTGCAAACTACAAGAACGTTCAAATGCATCTTCAGTAGGAAAAACAAAAGCAATTGGAAAAATTTTCCAACGTGACCCCGTGGTTAAGCCGTTAGATACTCCAGCCAACAGATTGAGTCACTTTAAAATTCACACCAATTAAAATGGTTGTAAGAGTTGCAGAGCTTTACCGCTAAACCTTGAAATAATTGAAGCATTCTGCTCCACTTGCTTACAAACTAGAGTTGGGGATACCTTTCAGTCCAAAGTAGCAACCTTCTAAATCCAGCTTAGATGCGAGGCTCCCACTGACACAGGAAGAGACAGTGGCCCTTGATTATTCTCCTGTGTTCAGATACTGTGTCATTTCTTTTTGTTTTTTTCTTTCTTTTTTTTTTTTTTTTTTTTGTATCCTGATCATCACTTCTGCTTTTCCAATTCAAACTAAAGGGAGTTTAGCTCTGTTTTGGAGAAGCTGTGGTTAGTAGTTTCTTTTCATGGTTTGCTTAATCTCTTAAGTCTGGTGCTTACATTACCCAAATAGACTTTTCTTTAGTACGACAGTGCCATAACCCAGGGCTTCTCCCTCCATATCTGCTCCCCAGGAGGCTCCCTAGGAATGGGCGCTGGAGATCCAGCCCCCCTCCATGTGCCATTTTCTTTGAGTCCAAGGTAGCTTTGGCTCAGAGAAGAAAAGAGGCCTCCGGGTTAGGTGCCTCTGACTGCTTGCTTGTGAAATGTTTAATGATAAGGCGACTTCCAAACTAATTTACACATTGATAGTTGTAGCTTGAAGTATCACCGCAGTCATAAGAACAAGAAACACTCCCATAAAGTAGATAAGCAGAAAAAAGCCATAGAAGTTTAATAAAGCGCAAATAAAATGGTGTTGTAAGAATGTCCAGTGGGAAATGCTCTCAGTCCAGCCAGATCCAGCTGTGGCGTCAGTCCAGCTGTGGTGTCCTCCTGTAAAAACATTCAGCCACATGTGGCCCTGATCGCAATCACTACTCTGAATTGTGATCCAGAATGTTGTTGGGGGCCGATGCTGGGACTGTTCCAGCAGTTCAATCTGATTGGGCGTCACGGTGGTGATGTGCTTAGCGCGGCCAGCTGGGCTGAGTGGTGGCCACCCGTGCACTCGCCACGTGCAGCCGTTATTCTGGTGATGGGGTTGCATGCGCCCCGGCTTGTCCACCTGGGCTATTAAAGTACTGGGAACCCAACCGCGGGCGGTGCCTCCCGATATGGGAGCTGTCTTTTTTATCCAGGGCCCTCTGGCGCTGCAGAACCCTGCTGCCAGTCTGAGCTCACAAGGAGGTACCGGAGGGCTCTGCTGGGGCATGGAGGTCCCTGAGCAGGTGGTCGCTTATTGCTTGTGGAGTGGTCCATGGCCTGTGAGTTTATTCTCGGGGTTTGTGTGGGCGAGGTTAACCAGTTCACAGCTGGGCACTTACCCCTTACACAGGTGACACTAGTTAAAGTGGAATCTATATTAGCTCACACGGGAGTGTGTGAGGAGCTGGGAGGGTGGGGAGGCTTGGCCTTAGCACTAGGTTCCCGGGCTCCTGACGTTTCTGCGTCTTCCAGTTGAGGGGCCGTCAGAGCCGCTGTGGGTCCTGAAGATAGTGGGTGCCATATGGACCAGGGGATGCAGAAGCCTCTAGAGGCTGCGGGAGGCAAGGAGACGGTCGCTTCCCCAGAGCCAGCCCTGCTGCCACTTCGACGTTAGATGGTGGGACCTGTTTTGAACTCCAGCTTCCAGAAATGTGAGAAAATAAGTCAGAGTTTAGGGCGCTAAATTTGGGGTGATTTAGTGGAGAAATAGAAAACTAGCCCACAAATGTGCACGCATTGAAATGTGCTCTGTCCAGGTGTTCACAGTGGTGTGAGGGAGATGGCATCAGGGTTCTGGGAACTGTGCAGTTTTACTGAAGGAAGGGGGCTCGCCACGCCTTTCCTCATATAACTGAAGGTATGTATGCCTGCCACACTGCCCAGGAGACAGGGACTAGAATTCTGACTTTATTTCTTATGGGAACCAAGCCACAGTCAGAACACGGTGAGGGCCGAGACGAGCTTCCTACAGCGTGAACTGGGAAGAGGAATCGCAAGTAGTTTGTGTTTTTCTACACAGACCTGTCCTTTTCAGGTTTTGTTAAGTTTTGGAAAAAGGGAGAAGCCAGGCACACCTCGGCGAGGGACAGTGTTTCTGGAGGTGGTGCGGCTTCAGCCTGAAAATGGCCGTGTGGTTGGGAGGCTCAGAAACTGCCCTCCAAGGGCACTCATCTATTCCTTATTGCAGTAATACCTCGTTTACAGAAATCCACAGAAATGACAGTGCGGGAGGCTTCTGGTCTGGATGGGTTTGTGTGGACCGAGGTCACGGGGTGTTGTCCCAAGTGCTAATCCTGACCTGGCAGAGGCTCTGTTCCCAAATAATTATTCCACAGTTTCAGAGCCTATATCTGAGTGATAGTCTTTTAACTTTGTTGCATAAAAGGAAACAAAGTATGTCTTGAGGGTCTAAAAATCCATGTGGTAATCATGGCTGTAAACTCATACATGGGGCTTTGGGATGGAGTGAAAACCACCGTCACCTGGCGTGGACGCTGCGTGGTATTTTTAGCATGGTGGCCTGCTCTTGCCTTGAACTCTATCTGCAGTGTGAGCAACAGCTGTGCATTTGAGAAATGTGGACAGGTCAGGCTTGCTCCTCCAGGGGCCTGCAGGCATCCGGGTGAGGGGCCTGGGATGAGGCCACATCAGTGGGAAGGAGCTTGGTTGTGTCAGCAGATATGTCTGCCTCTACAGGCCCGCAAGCCAGCCAGAACCCAGTTTTCCTTTGGTCATCTAATGCCAGAAGAAACCTGTTTCTTAGAGATTTTCATAATTTATATTAATGAACCATTTGACCGTACATAAAATGTTATAAATGCATGAGGCTTTACAACTTGGCAGATGTGTAACTCACATGTCATTGTACCAAACTGTTGAAGATATTTGTTTCACTTGAAGGTTGTTAGCATTTTATGTGCAAAGCAAATGCCAGTAGCATTTTGCAGGAGTATTTTGGAATTTTAAACACAGTGGGATAGTGCTGGGTCTCTGGGATACTGGTGAGGTGGACGTGACCTCAAGCTCTTGTAGCTTGCAAGCAGGATTGCTAAATTGTCACAACTGCAGTGCTGGAAAGTCAAAGTGGATTTCTGTAAATGAGGTATTAGTGCAATAAGGAACAGGTGAGTGCCCGTGGAGGGCAGTTTCTGAGCCTCCCAGACACCCCAGGAGGAAGCGGGGGACGGGGGCAGTTACCCACCAGAACCTGGACGGTGAAGCTGGGTTTGCCGGTGGCCCTGCTTGGCAGGTCATTACATGCAATAAGAAACAGGTGAGTGCCCTTGAGAGCGGTTTCTCGGCCCCCTTCAGAACCACAAGTGGAAGACGCTCCAAGGTGGGGGGTGGGGGTTCGGTTAATCCACAGGAGCCTGGATGGTGGAGCTGGGTTTGCTGGTGGTCCTGCGTGGCAGGTCATTACATGCAATAAGGAACAGGTGACTGCCCTTGAGGGCGGTTTCTCGGCCTGCTTCAGAACTGCAAGTGGAAGACGCCCCAAAGTGAGGGGGGGGCTGGTGGTCGGTTATCCAGTGGGGCCGGATTTGCTGGTGGCCGCTGCGTGGCAGGTCACGGCGTGGAGCGATGGGAGGGGAGTGGAGTGGGAATAGAGGATGCACCCTCCACAGCTACTGCTGGGAGTTGGCTCTGGTAGCAGAAGGGGCATAGATAGAGGGATTCCCATCGGGGC
Organism: Macaca nemestrina; assembly: GCF_043159975.1. Classification (NCBI taxonomy): domain Eukaryota; kingdom Metazoa; phylum Chordata; class Mammalia; order Primates; family Cercopithecidae; genus Macaca; species Macaca nemestrina. Next base: position 11,484 of record NW_027257605.1, read on the forward strand.
AACACGACTGGGGTCCCACGTGTGGTGGATGCCGAGGTGTGGCTATATGTAATCTCAGTCTGCACAGCCGTCCTGGTGAGTGGGTTCAGTTACCTTCCCATCTCACATTTGAGAAATCTCGGGGGCTCACATCACAGCTAGGTGGGTTGGAACTAATGTCTCCGGCAGGACGTTGGCCCCAGAGCCCAGATCTTACCCGCCCCCGCTCTTTTCAGTCCACCAAGCTTGTAGAGAGGGTTGTGTGGTGGTGGGTGGCGGCTGAGAAACCAACACAGTAGAAGGCGGGGAGGAACTAAACCAGGCAGGAGACACAGGCAGTGCTTGGGAGGTCTGCACGGGGTGTGGGTGTGGGAGACACCTCTGGGCCAGTGAACCCCGTTCTGTGCTCCTGGCTTGCCCAACCTTGGCCCTCAGCCACATGCTGCGTGCTTTAGGTGAAATCTCAGTCGCTCGTGTGGTGCGGGCATCTTTTCTCCCTGGCTTTGCCTCTCTTTAAATCACGGAGTCTCAGTGGGGATGGCGGGGCGGATGGTGGTCCATGGAATTTGCCCTCCACCTCCTCATCCTTGTCCTGTCCTGTCTGGCCTGTTACCTGAATCTGTGTCTCTTCAGAGCCTGCAAATGAGTGGAGGCCACGACAGCCTCTCGCTGACCGACCTCTCAAACTTTTATTCATCAGAATAGTGTTAAATGCCGATTCCTAGGCACCCCCATTGGACTCTACGCCTGCCTAGCATGGGTACTTTGGGGAAGGTAGAGGATTGCTGGGCTGTTCCAGGGGGGAATTTGCATTGTTGAATGTCTATTGTGTTCCTTCCAGCACTCTACTTTCCACGCACACGTGGCATTAAACCTGGAAGACCTCTGGGTGCTGTGCTGGTGAGGAAGCCCCGGCTGGACGAGGGGCTGCTGGGGCTCGGACTTGATTCCTGGGCTGGGGGCTGCGGGCTGCGGGCTTATTCTCTTCAGTGGGTCTGCTGATGGGATGCCCTGAGAAGTCCTGCTGTGCACTCAGGGGAAGGTGCAGAGACAGGCTCAGAAAAGACAGACCATGGATTTAAAAATTCCTACTGGAAAATCTTTTATGAGCAAAGTAATTTGCATCTAACTGAAGACAATCATTGCTTGAATAATTGGTTTGTTTACAAAGTTGGTCCTATGAACAGATTAAAGTTTTCATTCATGCCTTATCTATAATGTGAATAGGAGCTATTACCGCAACTTAAATTAGCTTTAAATTTCGTATCAGATTGCAGTCCAGATTACAAACGGCTGCTTGATAATCTAATTGATAAAACGGAGGAATTTAGTGCTTGGAACCCAGAGTGAAGGGAACAGAATTGCTTTGGTTTCTCAAAAGGGTGTTGACTGAGTGGTGACCTGGGGTGAAGAGAAGTGGCTAGAGTCATTACACTCGAGGAGATGATCTGCCCCCGCCTTTCTCAGCTGTCTTCTGGACAAAACAAAGGGTGATAAATGGAAAAAATTCAGCACTGAGTTCGTCTATGCCCTGAGCTTCTCAGACAGTCATTAATGGTCTGTATCTGTGAAGCCTCCATACAGGCACAAAGGAATTAGGCTAGAGTAAGGCGGCCGGCGACCTCTGGCGTCTGGACCGCGTGTCACTTCCTAAAGCCCTTTTGGGTGAAATGACAGTGGCAATGTCGTTGTTCGGAGGAGTGTAATCTCACGTATGAGATGCAGATTTTAAACACCAAAGTCAGGAAGCTTGGTGGGAGTGGCTGTCTTCCAAGTGGTTTTCTGTGCTGCCATGGATGAGGCGTGGATGTGTCATCTGTTGGTGAGATCCACTGGTGAAGGGGCTAAGCAAACCATGGAGGTCGGGGGTGTGAAGCTGCATCTCTTCTGGCATCCCAAGGAAATACATCTTGTAAAACTTGTGAATTTGACCCTGACCCTAACCCCAACCCTGAGTGTTGAAGTCTGGTGCAGTGTCTTGAGCCCTCTTCTGCATTGAGGGTGAGTGACTGTAAATGACCGATTCCTCAGTGGTGAAAGTTCAAATGTAGCTTCCCTGAGGAAGCCAGACCTCGGTCACCCGTATCTCCATTGTAAACACTGCGGCCCCTACGCGGGTGGCTGCAAGTTTCCAGGCCTTCCTTGGAGAAGCAGCCGTGAGGTGCTTGATGATTTGATAACATCAGCCACCTTCTGTCTTCTGTCTAATCACGGTACAAATGATTCTCCTACAAGGAAATGGATCTGGTTTCTTCCTGATCGTTGGAAGAAGCAGCCTGCCTAGGGACTCCACCGTCCTCTGCACTTTCACAGCGAAGCCTGTGTCTGTCTCCAAGGAGTGTCACGTGTGTCGTGGGAATCGCTTCCTTAATTCTTCCTGCTTTTGATAGCTCGGGTAGCTCTGCCTGTTTCACCCGGGATGAGCAGCGGGTGGTCTCTGGCTGCTGTGGGACTAGGGCTTGGGGGTGCATCATCACATCCGGTGGCCTGTCCAGGTGGGCATCATTGTCTTTTGCCTGTTGCCTGAGGCAGCTGTGATGCCATGGGGGTCATGCTTGTCAGGGCCAACCCAGTTCTTCCCGTGTACACCTCTCCTGCTGGAGTGCCTTTCCTTATGATGACTTGTTGAATTAACGTGGAGAATGCAGAGAGGCTCTGGGCCTCTCTCTCTCCCATTCTTACTCCCTGGAGCTGTGAAGCCCGAGAAGGGAGCCCATAGCCAGAGGCTCCTTTAAATTGAATTAGAATAAAGATTTGATTACATAGCTAAACACATTTGAAAAGAACTTCACAGATGAAATTCCAGATTCAACCCTTCAGGCCCAGTGGCCACGTTTCGGGGCTCAGCAGCTGTAGGTGGCTGTTGTCTTTCTGTGTTGGCTGAGCAGATTGGGGCGTTTCCAGTTCAGCAGGCAACTCTCTTGCATGGCTCTGCCTGTGGTGAGGGCACCTAGGCTGGAGAGCCTCGTGGGGATCCCTTAGGCCTCCGGCTGCAGCCAGGCTGCACGGTTCCTGTGCCCCGGGTCCTCTGCAGGCCCAGATGGATCCCACCACAGAGCCAGCACTGCTAGACTTGGGTACTGTGTGCAGACAGCAGAGGGTCACGTCCGGGCCTTGCAGGGGCTGGGGTGACTGGCCTCCTTGGCCAGGCTTCTGTTTCCGAGTCTTCAGGGGAAATGCATCCACCATCCACCATCCACACCGTGCACCAGAGGAAAACTGCAGGCTTCTCTGTGGATGGTGAATTGAGATCATGCAGAGTGACTAGGTTTGGGCTCCTGAGCAGCGTGGAACCTGATACCTTTAGGTGGAACCTGACATGCCTCCATGTGTACATGGCAAAGAGAATGCAGCATTGTCAGCTTGAATCCAGATGTGCTCCCGTTTTGAGGTGGAAGGTTCTGGGAGTATTGGCCATTGGTGATTGTGCTGCCGTGGAGGACTTTGAATGCAGGCACTGGTTTGGGATAACCCTGGTTTCCTGGTCCTGTATGTGGGCATCCCTGAATATCCCGGACTGGAGGAAGGCAGGGCAGATGGGAGGGTGACAAGAGGTGTCAGGTGTTTCCAGCTTTGGGGACTGATGCCATCAGATGGCCGAGATCAGGATGGTGGTGGCCAGGGACCAAAGCAGGGGTGCGTGGAAATGCCATGTTCCTCGGAGCATGGGGAGGACCTCTTGAACTCTATTCCTGGGCAACAGATCTTCCATTCTCAGGAATCTGTGCCATTGTAATTGAGTAGCAAATTCTGTAATTGCTCTAATTACTTACTGTTAAGTCCCCATGCCAATTACCGTAAATTAGCAACAGTGATAACAGTTTGCCTGGTCAAACCTTACCAAGAAAAACCAGTGGACCTAGTTTTAGTTGCCTCCAGTTCCCTCCAAATCAGATTCCTTAGCGGCTTGTGTCCCCACACTTGCTGCAGTTCCTCCTGGGCCTGGCAGGCACATTCCAGACATTCACATCTCAGCTCAGATGCAGGCGTGCACATTATTTATAGAAAATCGCACTGCGCTGTGATCGGCTTGAGCTGACGTTCTCTAGGTGGGAGGTGGAGGTTCAAAAGTTCTAATGGGATGAAATTAGAAATATGAATTTTAAAAATTCACGTGTTATGAACTCTGTTCAGTGATTTTCTCTGAAATGAGAGACTATTTGCAGATGAGGCAGTCAGCCTGCAGCTCTCCTTAAATCTGTCCTAGACCTCGATGCCATCCTTCGGCCTCTTCCTGGGTGTGGGGTGCTCTGCTTGAAGCAAAACCAAAGGAAAGAACGTGGTCTGCATCACTACTGCAGCCAGCTCAACGCGCACACCCACTGGGAGGGGGGTTTGATCACTTAACATTTTAAATGCATTTAACATTAAACCAGCAAGTCAGCCAGTGCTTTCTGTACGCAAGCTGCCTGGCTCATGGGAACCTGACACTTGACTTTTAGGAAGAGAGTACTTGCTTCTGTGGAGTGTCAATATTTGTCTCATTTCTTGAGACTCTGCTCAAAGTGATGAACGTGAGTAAATTAGGACCTTTTTTTGTAAATTGGGCCACAGAGCTCTCTAGGCAGAGTCAGGGGAGTAAACGGCTGTGAAAGATGCCGCCTGATGTGAGCCACGGCCAGGCACTTTGGAACCTGGGATCCCATCTCCAGCCTTTCAAAGGACACAGACGAATATAAAATGCAGATGGGAGAGTTCATAATTTGGGCATCTCTGTTCTTTTGAAATCAAAGTGCAAAGAAAAAGTTTTGCCTTGAGGTCTTAACCCATACTTGTTTTTCTCCTGAGGTTTTAAGATTTTCTTAACTGCTTTTCTCTCCCCCAATCCTTGAGGAAGTTCTATCTTCATATCTTCTTAAAAGGTATGGTTAAAAGATATGGTTAAATTCAACACTGAAATATAAAAACATGCTTTCATATTTTTCTTTAAACTGAGGTATCTGACATTGGTGAAGAACTAACTGGGAGTATTGGTTTATTTTTATTTTTTTGAGACAGTCTTGCTGCGTTGCCCAGGCTGGAATGCAGTGGCACGATCTTGGCTCACTGCAGCCTCACCTCTTGGTTCACGCCATTCTCCTGCCTCAGCCTCCTGAGTAGCTGGGATTATAAGTGCCTGCCACCATGGCTGGTTCATTTTTGTATTAGTAGAGACGGGGTTTCAACATGTTGGCCAGGCTGGTCTTGAACTCCTGACCTCAGGTGATTCGCTCACCTTGGCCTCCCAAAGTGCTGGGATTACAGGCAAGAGCCACCACACTCGGCCTGGGATATTCTTGATTATAATTGTAACATATCCCTTTAATAAAAACAAAACAGAACAACAACAACAACAAAACAGCTGTCTGAAAAGTCTCGAAATTAAAGAGCTCAATTGGACAGGGATTTGGACACCGGTTGAATGGCCCAGCACACCATAGTTACATGGGCCACTCGGCCTGTTAGGTCCTTAGGGTATTTGAAGTCATATGGATATTTGCATTTCTGCCTCTGGATATCGTGTTAGTATTCGGCTAGTGTTTGAGGGCCAGGCTCAGATCCGGGAAAACAAGAGCCCCTGCCCTCACGGCACTTCTCTTCCATGTGTGTGTGTCAGGAAAATAGAAAGCATAAGATTTTTTTTCAATGAGCTGGGAAGATGGAAAAACAAGCTTAAGATGTTTACTTGTTCAGAAGAAGGGAAGTGCAAGGAACACTCAGCTTTGTTGCTGCTGAAGGAGGCCCCTGGTGGAGGCTGTTTCAGAGGTGGGGTTTCTCTGAGAAAGGTGGTAAGAGCCAAATAGGATGCCCCATCTGGTTTGCCAGAGATGGGGAAAGTTAGTATCCCCAAAACAGCTTCAGCATTCTGGCAAAGCTTTGGAAAACCAGCTACGGTGTAGGACCTTGTTGGCCGCTGGGTAGAAGGAAAACATTGCTGGTCCTGAGGGCTGTACTGTTGTTCCACTGCTATAAAGAACTATCTGAGGCTGGGTAATAAGGAAAAAAATGTTTAATCGGCATACAGTTCTGTGGGTTGTACAGGCTTCTACATCTGGGGAAACTTACAGTCAGAGTGGAAGGTGAAGGGGAGGCCGGCATGTCTTCACATGGCTGGAAGGGGAGAGAGAGTGAAGGGGAAGGTGCCATGCACCTCCAAACAACCAGATCTCAGGAGAACGATCATGAGGACAGCACTTGGGGGATTGTGCTAAACCATTAGAAACCACCCCCATGAGTCAATCACCTCCCACCAGGGCTCACCTCCAACATAGGGTTAGAGTTCAGCATGAGATTTGGGTGGGGACACACAGCCACACCATGTCAGGCTTCCCATTCTTCTCCTGCACGTGCTTCGCAAATGGTTCTGTCATTGGTTTTTGTTTCTGTTGATACATAATATACGTACATATTTTCAGAGTGCATGTGATACCTTGATTCACCCCTATATTGACGAAATCTGTGTACTTGGGATGTCTTTCACTTTAAATAGTTTCTTTTCCTTGTGCTGGTTATGTTAAGTTATTCTCTCCTAGCTGTTTTGAAATACACAGTAGATGACCCACTGCCATCCCCCTGCTGATTTATCAATAGTAGGTCTCGTGTTCCCATTAGGCTGTGTGTTTGTGCACATTACCAGCCTCTGCCCATCCTGCTTATGAGTGGGCTCTGCTGGGCCCTGTTGACCACCTACTTTTGGCCTCCATGAGATCTGCTCTCAGCTCCTGCTTATGAGTGAGAACATGCGCCGTTTCCTTGCTTGGCTCGTTTGCTTAACGTAATGTCCTCCAACTCCATCCATGCTGCCGCGGATGACAGGGCTCTCCGCTGTGTGGTGGAGTATTGCTCCTGTGTGTGTTCGGGCCACGTTCCCTTCATCCCCTGTTGACGGGCCCTCAGGTGATTCCAGACCTTGGCTACTGTGGATGGAAGCTGAGAGCAGTCACTGGCTTTATACTCGGGGGACGTGAGCCACTTTGATGTTCTCAAGCAGCCTATCCCCAAAGCCCTCCGTAGAATGCCGCATTCGTTTGTACTCATGGCTTCTTCCACTAGGATGAACAGCTGGGAAGGGGCTTTGAGTGAATGCTTGGGTTTCTGTCTTTAATTGGTACCCAGCTACACTGGCCAAGTAGAGGTCCCAGTGACCCTGGACACTACCTCACATAAGGTCCAAAGATGCAGTTAGGTTCTTTTTTTAACTTAAAAAAAAAAAATGCTTTTGACCTGGGTAAGCTATGGCATCATCAGTTAGAGTTTTTCATATTGGAAAGGTGTATATTTTATTTTCTAAGAAGGAAAGAAATCCTGTTAAATACTCTAACCACAGATTAAATCATGTCAAGGAAAGAGGTACTATTTTGGGGGAAAATTACCCCTTCATGTCAAAGATCAAGGAGATGACTTACATTGTTTAATTGAGTTAATTATGAAATCTTAAGTGGTTTTAAGAAGATGAGCTGTGGATCCTACAAGACATGAGACTGATACTGATTTAATGTTAGTCAGCCCTGACAGAATGTGGCTAATATTTAAAGCTTGCTCCAGTATTGCTTGATAGATTGTAAGTTAATGTAAAGATCTGTTTGACGCTTTTATTTTACAAAATATTATTGAGAAAAAGTTTGACAGCCAAGGAACGGCCTTCAACCAATTTCTTCCTAATTTCTATCACCAGAAAATTTTGTCCTGTTAATTCCAGAATTTACTTTTGGAAAGTTCCCGTAAGGAGAGCAGAGGTATTGGTGGTTGAATGGTGACTTGAATTTAGGTGAAGATCGTTAAATATTTCATAGTCATGTTTGTCTTGGTGGTTTTAGCAATTTTATATTAAACTTAGAACTGTGAGTCAAACCAAATCTGTTCTTTTGCTTTTGTGATACTCCTTTGTATGACTATACTGGTAAAGAATGATAAAATGTGTATTGGGTATTTTTTCTGTGTAGATATTAGGATTTTTAGGGGAACAAATTAATCATTCTTCTAATATACACTGTGCTGTGTGTTGGGTCCTTTGTATATTAGTTGAATCACTCTAATGAGGACCACTTGAAAGTCTGTTTCTATAGCAGATGTTTTATATGTTGACTTGTGTTATGCAAAATCCTTCATCCTCTAAGAAGACTAAGCAATGGGTTGGAGGAGAGATTTAATCACCCATTAGGTCTATTCCGAATGCCCAGAATTGAATGCAAGTACTAATTTTGTTTTTGAAGTGGTGTGTGTGTGTATGGGTGTGTGTGGTGAACTCCTTTTTAGGTCATGGGAGGGAGGTAAAGCGAAGATGAGATTTGCTGATGAACATTTGTGCATATGCTAGTGGAGAAGTCATATGACTTGACTGCACCTGCGTACTCTGATTTTGGTTTCGTTAGTGTCCGTAGCCACAAGCCTCAACTGCCTCTGGGACCCACCCTGAGGGGCTGTGGTGAGGGTTATTACAGAGTCGTGCGTCTTAGTGAAGGGCACAAACGGCCTTGTGGGCCTACTTTGGCTTTGTTTGAACGTCTAGATTGTTAAACTAAGTTTAACATTTTGAGGATTATAAATTGTGATTCTTGTCTAAGAAGAGGTTTCTGTTGTCTCTGAAGACAGGAGCCCCAATACAGAGGGTCCCTGGCTCCCAATTGTTACATATCTGATTTTTTTTTTCAACCTTGTGATGGTGTGAACTAGTCACACTCAGTGCATTGTTTGGCCCAAGATGGGCTGCCTCTGGATGAACCCGTTGTAAGTTGAAACTATGATGTCAAATGCACTTTCTATTTAGGATATTTTCAGCTTACGCTGGGTTTATTGGAACAGTTTCATCCCATGGTAAGTCAGGGAGCATATGTGCTCATAAAAGTGGAGACGATCTCATAGATACCGTGAGATATAGTGTCTCTGATGTTATAGAGATACGATGAAAACAATCAAGTGGGACTTGGAAGCCTTGGAGGGACTCACATGGGCGGCTCCTGGAATGCAATCTTGAGCGCCACTGGCTTCTGAATGTGACATCTGTACCTTCTGCTTAGCCCAGTGTGTTATCGGCTGCTCTCGAGGGCAGAGAGGTCCGGCGTTCCTGTGTTTAGGTATTTGAGCTGCCTTAAGAGGCTAGGTCAATTCTCACTGGTGTCTTCAGGGCTTTAGGCCTTCTGAACAAGCAGGAGGAAGCACGACTTTGTAGAGCTTTGGAAATCTCCACGGACTTCAGGGCCATCCCCTTTGGCAGGAGAGAGCCCCACTGGAGGCGAGCAGGGTGCCGTGCGGGCCTCTGCTGGGCCCAGGCATGTACGGACGTTGTGAGGGCCACAGGACACAGATCGGTCTTGGTTCACAACTGGTGTCGATGGCCACGCAGCATTTCTGCCAGGTACATGAGTGCGGGGACTTGGGTTTTGGGGTGTGCGTCCTGGTTGCCTAGTTGCTTGGAAGACCCCCATTCAGACCCCAGCCTGAGTCACCGTGACAGGCCTCCTGCTTCACACGCCACACGGAAGCCGTGGCGTCGGTCACTGACGTCCACCGGGTGTCAGATGTGCGTGTGTATCTTCCTTGGTCTCGGGATGTGTCTTGTTTTGAGGTTATAGTAAACGTTCTTTACGAGGGGTTTTGGATTTTTTATGTTGTTTGCAAGGAGGCAGCAGGGAGTGCTTGAGCAATGAGATCCCCTTTCCAACCAATACAATTTCAGATCCCAGCAGGTAATTAAGGCAGCGGAGCTGTGGGATCACCTTTGCAACCAATGAGAATTCAGATCCCAGGAGGTAATGACGGCAGCGGGGCGGGTGTCAGAACCCTGAACTGTGGCTGTTTCTGGTGTCTTGCCCCGCGGACAGAGTGTGCTGGGGCCTCCGTGGTCCTCTGTGGGGTGAGTGGAGCGCATGAGCTGGGTGCTGCTGGGCCCTGGCTGGCTCCCCAGCCCGGGGTTTATGCAGGACTCGTTAGACAACTTGGAACCCAGAAAGCAGCACGAGGAGAACGGGATTGTGCCTTTCTGGATCCTTGGTGCTTCCCAGTCTCAGACACTGAGTAGGCTCTGAGGGGTCTCGCCGGGAAGACTTGCACAGTCGGCCCCCAGGATGGAGTGGGGCTGCAGCGGGTCTTGCAGGAGCTGGAAGTGGGGGTGAGTGTCTCGCAAGCGGGACCTTTCAAGTGGGCCCAGCAGGATGCATCTGTGGAAATGGTGCCACCTAACGCAGGGCTGCGGCCAGCAGGACCTGAAAGGCTACAGCGGGCTGTGTTTCTGCTCTCTCTCTCTCGAGTCTCTGCACGGTTTTCCTTGGTTTTTGTCTGTTTGGAGGACGCTTCCCCCTTTCTTGCGCTTACCTAGCCTTCTGAGCTTCTTTGTTGAGTATGACAAAGCCCTGAGAAGGCATTTTTATCGCATAATTGTGTTATCCTGGTGGCTGGATAAATGACCTGCAAATGTGGGTGACTCAGGAGCTCTGAGGGTGTTCAATATCCAAGACAGAGGTGGGAAGGAAATGTTCAGGCAGGCATCAGAGGATCTGTTCTCTGCTTTACACTGGGGCCCTGGTTTGCTGACAGTCTTCACACTCGATCCAAAATGGGGGATAATGAAGTCTCACGGATTCGGCTTCAGCTGAGAGCTGCCTCCAGCACAGTCTTGTGTGAGTAACAGTTTCTATGTTTGGTGCGAAGGGCGGGCGTCAGTCAGTTGATCTTATTTGTGGTGGTGCTTATGGTGGGTTTTCCGTAAGGAATGTAGACTTTATTAGCTTTGGCAAGGGAATCCTGAGTGATAAATTGGAAGAATGTCTCAGGAAATTCTGGAACCTGCAGTGAATCTGGAATCTGTATGAAATTGAGATTTGGATTCTCACGATTTCCTAATGCTACCCCGAAACCCAGTAGTTGAGACAGTCGTAGAGCTTCAGTTGTGCTGCCCCGGTTCCCCATTTTAAAAGGGACACGTTGCTTTCCTCTAGAATGTTCTGAGCTCTGAGTGCTGCCGGCAGAGTGACCAGCTCTCTGCATCAGAGGGGAAGCCAGGGCTGCGTTCACGGCGTCGCGGCAGCCGGGAGCTGACCCTGGACCTCAGGCACGTGTGAGGCTGACCATTTTCTGTAAACTCCAAGGGTGTAGTGGTCTCCTTGGCCCTTTACAGTCTTCTGAAGCTTTTGATGTGTCTGCACTTTGTAGATTTTTCAGAAGTAGACAGCCTTTTCCCACACCCTTGGGCTGAGTTTCGTCAGAGGCTGGTGTGTGGGAAGCACCACACCCACATTCTGACAGGGAAGACTCTGGTGCCCAACTGAGGTCAGAGTGGAAATTTGTTCTTCCTTCCCTCCAGTCTGGTCCAGCTGCTCCCTGCTTGGCCAGAAGAAAATCATGCTTATTCAAGTCGTAGGCAAACCCCCGAAGTCAAACATTTGTCTTTTTTCTTTAATATGCCCATTTAGTTTATATGGAATGATAGCTAGAGAAATGCCTTTTAGGGGAAAATTAATTTCCTTAATTACAGAGAACTTTTTGGATAAAAATCAGGAGGCTATTTTGTAATAAGATCTAGTTAAATACTACAGTGGAAAGCTCCTTATATTTGGTCTTACACTTGGGCCCTGTGTGCGTGTCCGCATGCTCGTGCTCATGACGCCAGGCGCAGATGTGAACTACAGGCACAGTACATACTTTCTGGTTGCTTTTTTGAACGTCTTAATTGCTTGACCTCTCCGACTCAAATGTTGAGTTATGTTGATTCTGTTCAGAATGTTTATCCCTCCGTCTAGGGTCCAGTCGTCTTTCAGGGAGGAACCGTCTTCCTCATCTCTGTCTCCTACAGTATTGTATATTTAATAGTCAAATATTTATAGGTTACATGGGTGACTGATCTGTTCATTAGGAGGAAAACAATGCCAATTTTCACATCATTATAATGGACTTGTTAAATGATTGTTAGTATAATGAAGTTTCCATGGCAAAAGAGGCTTTGCAGATGTGAGTGTAACGGACAGTGAGATGGCGGAGGACCCTGGGTTGTCCAGGCGGGTCCAGTGTCTTCACATGTGCCTTTTGAGAAGGCAGTACGAGGGTCTGCCTCAGAGGAGGAGACCTGAGGACGAGATAGAGGCCAGAGGGCTGTGGGGGTGAGGGCAAGTGTGGGGCAGGGGCAGGGTCCGGAGGGGTGCAGGACTGAGGCCGGGGCAGTGGTAGGAGGGGTGTGGGGCTGTGAGCCAAGCTGCATGGTGGCTTCTATGAATTGGGAGACTCCAGGCAGGAATACAAGCTACTGAGCCCTTGACTTCAGCCCTGGGACTCCTGACTCCCAGGGCTGAGAGGAGGTTTGCATTTGTGGTAATTTGTTGCAGCAGCAATAGGAAGCTACTGCATTGTATCTGTTCTTCACCTCCAAACCTTTGAAAAGTAACCCTGTTGTATTGGCCTTTTGTGTGCCCTAAATTCTAATGAGATGGTTTGTAGGAAATAATGGACACAAACGATGGCAGAACACAAAGTTGGACAGAAGCAGTGTCTTCTGTGGTTCTGTAGTTTGGGTCTGGGAAGTTAGATTTCGGTCAGAGTGTGTGGTCTTGTTCAGCGTATACCTGGAGTACTTGTTCAGAGCTCCTGGGGGAGTGGTCTTTAACACTGTTAGGATTAAAACTCCAAGCACATCAGGGCCAGAGTTCCTGAGTCAGTGTTAGGCGACCTTTGAATAAGAGTTGGCATGTAGAGTCTGCCCACTTTACTAGTATGAAGAAGCAAAATCTTTTTTTTTTTTTTATTTTTTGAGATGGAGTCTCGTTCTATCACCCAGACTGGAGTACAGTGGCGAGGCCTCGGCTCACTGCAAACTCCGCCGCCTGTGCTCAAGTGAGTCTCCTGCTTCAGCCTCCAAATTGCATGATTTATTTTCCTGTTTTATATACTTAGTATGTGAAAACTCTGCAAACTTTATTAATACAAATGACATGCCAGAACTTAGGAGAATCTGGTATTTTCCCATGCAAATTAGTAGTGATGTGGAATTCCTGGGCTGATTTGGTTTTATAAGACATGGGGCAGATTCTTTGCCTTATTTCCGTGGAACTAACAATTGTTAATCACCCAGCACTCTTACCTCCCCCAACAGCTCAGGTGAGGGGGGTGTTACCCCCACTGTCGTGATGAGAGGCAGGAGACTGAGGCTTAGATGAGCAGGTGACACATTACTGTCCAGCCCCACCCACCCTGTAGTTTCCTGCCATGGCTCAGCTGTCTTCCTGCAAGAAAGGACAGACACCCTGGTGCTGGGTAGAATTCCTTGTGAACCCCTTTCCATCCTCCAGGGAGTTCTTGCTTTACAGTGGTGGCTCATGGGGAGTCCTCTGGCCCACTGAGAAAGTGACTCATGTTGTGACATTACTGTCTCTGTCCGGCTGCTGTCGATTGGGTGATTTGTAAAGAGACATTTATTGCTCACAGCTCTGGAAGCTGGAAAGTCCAAGGTCAAGGCAGTCCAAGGTCAAGGCACCTGCACATCTGGTGCCCCAGGGCCTGTGGCTCACAGACGGCAGCATCTCGCCGGGTCTTGCGTGGCAGCGGTCATCTCGTCAGAACTCACGTGGTGGAGGAGCAGGAGGGCTCCTCCAGGCCTCCCAAGAAGGACACCAACCCTGGTCCTGAGAGCAGGACCTCCCAAAGGCCACACCTCTTAATGTATCCCTTCGGAGATGGTTTCAGCATGAGGTTTTGGGGACATTCAGGCCAGAGCCATTGCTCTGCTGGGGTGTTAGGGCTGCATGGCATCATTACTGCAGCAGAGCCACAGCTTCTTATCTGCATTTGCTGCAGGAGAAGGACGCAGGTGCCTGTGCAAGTTGGGGTTCGGTGCAAGAAGTGGAGACCCTCTGGGAATCTTAGCAGGAGGAACTTAAGGACTTTGAGAACTGACACCTTAGGACTGTAGTTTTCTTCAGACTGTAAAAACCTTGGTGTGTGATAATACTGAACATTGCCTGAGCCCTGTGATCCTTCAAAACAGTGATGGTTAAGACATTCCCCTTCCCCACAACTGCGCCCCCACTTTTACTTCAAGAAGCCCGTTCCCATGTGGCTTAGGCTGACTGGTGGGATGACCATTTGCCGAGGACAAGACCAGGTACAGGCCTTCAAACCCCCCTTCTCTGCCTTATAAGTGATTAGCTAAACTGCCTGTTCCCACTGATCAATCACTTCCCACCTTGAAATGGTTCTTCGTGGTGCATTTGCGCCTAGGGGGATGGACTTGTCTTTGACTGTCGCCTTCCACAGAGGACAGTTAGGGTGGGCAGGAAAGAATTCTCTGCTACAGGTCTGCATTCCTGGCTGTTTCCAGAAGTGGGAATTCTGGTGCCCTGGAGTGTGGGAATGGATTTCTAGTGTCCCAGCTTCAGGTGGAGTTGAAATTGAGTGAGGCAACCCACCACACCCATCTGGAGCCAGGGACTAGAGCCATTTTTAAAGTGGCAGTTTCTCCATAAGATTACCCAAAAAATGCGCTCAGCACGTTTCTTTCTTTCTCATATGCATTTGGCCATCTAAAATGGGAATGGTGGTTTTTTGAAGCATGGATGTAGTTTTAAATTTTGAGTATTGTAAACCTTAATGTAGCTTCTTAAAATGTTTGCCTGATTATCTGGAGATTTACTAAACCTTTGGAGTGGTAATAATGAGTTGATCTATATGACTTTGCTTTCTATGATGCAATGAAAGTACTCTAATTAAAACCTCTGCAGTTGGGTCAGCACGCGATTGGCCAAAACAAATTCTGCTTTTTGGGTTTCTTTAACCAAACAAGGGAGTAGAGTGTAGGCTGAAGTGGCAAATTCATTTCAGAGCACGCCAGAGCCCTCGTGACACCACAGAGCCACACCTAGGAAGATGTGGTTTCTGTAACAAGCTTTGGAAAACCAAAGTTCAACTTAATTATCCAACTTTGTTACAGAAAAAGCTTAGACCAGATGGCCAAAGACCTGATTGTTTCATGGTTGAGACATGGTTATAAAATTGCCCTTACTTGGTGCCAATCAGTGTTGGTCCACAGTGATACTCCTCCAACCTCACTGAATAGTTTGGAGACTGATATGAGACTGTGAAAATCTCCTTAAGGTGAAAAGGTCTCTGGAGCACCTGGGAATATCTGCACACCCGTGGCCATTCCCCTATAAGATGGAAAGGACGGCTGGGTCACGCGGGAGCATCCGCACACCAGTGGCCGTCCTCTTTAAGACGGAAAGGGCTGCTGGGGTGCCCCGCAATGTCTGCACACCCGCGGCCATTGTGGCTGTCCCCCTTTCTGCTCAGTCACCTCTGTGTCCCCGCATTCAGGCTTTGGGACACTCATGAACAGCTCGTACCCTGGGCTGGTGAGGAAAGAGTGGGAGGTTGTTCTGAGGCTCTGTCACTGTCTGCCCTGTCATGAGCTGGGCAAGGCAGTGGCAGTGACCCTGGAGGAGTCTGGTCAGTGAGGGCTCCGGCAGGAAGTGCTGAGGCTTGAGGTGGCTCTGCCAGTCGTCACCAAATGTCTTCCCTCTTATTTCCATGATTCCTTCTAGTTCTGCACCTTGCACTGCAGAGTCTCTGTGTGTCTATAAATACACATGAGTTACGATACAGGTGTCTCTTTCCCCTCTTTCAGGGGCTGGGCCCAGGGAGTGAAGTGCAAGACTCCCTTACTGCTGGATGCCCACCAGCACGAGGCACTGCCTGCCCTGCTGACGAATGCCTACAGCGAGTCCTGGAAGCCTCCTTCTGAGCACCTGGCCTGTTGACGGTGTATACGGGAGACAACGGAGCTCCCCTTGCCCCACCCTGAGCAGAGACTGGGGAGGCGGGGGCAGCACTGCCCCCATGGTGCATCCTTGGTGCATGGAGGAAAGTCTGTTTAGCCGGGCGAGGTGGCGGGCGCCTGTAGTCCCAGCTACTCGGGAGGCTGAGGCAGGAGAATGGCGTAAGCCCGGGAGGCGGAGCTTGCAGTGAGCTGAGATCCGGCCACTGCACTCCAGCCTGGGCGACAGAGTGAGACTCTGTCTCAAGAAAAAAAAAGAAAAAAAAAACACAGCCCATCCTCTCAAAAGCAGGGTGACAACCACATTTACTTCTGGAATCTTAAGAAAGGGCCTGTCTCTTTGAGAGAAGAATGTGGCATGAATGTGTGTACCTCCTTTGTTTTTTTTGAGACAGTTTCCCTCTGTCACCCAGGCTGGAGTGCGGTGGTGCAATCTCAGCTCACTGCAAGCTCAGCCTCCCGGGTTCATGCAATTCTCCAGCCTCAGCCTCCCAAGTAGCTGGGACTACAGGCACCCGCCACCACGCCTGGCTAATTGTTTGTATTTTTAGTAGAGACGGGGTTTCACCGTGTTAGCCAGGATGGTCTCGGTTTCCTGATCTCTTGATCTGTCCACTTCGGCCTCCCAAAGTGCTGGGATCATAGGTGTGAGCCACCGCGCTGGGCCGTATGTGTGTACCTCTTTACAAGTCTTGCCCGATCTTTGCATTGAAAAATTATTGAAAACCTTAAGGATGTAACTGACAAGATCTTTATAGATTTCTCCAAGTAAAAATTTGGAAAAGTGAAGTGAACCCATAATTTGTTTTATTTCTGAGTCCCACACTTGGATTTTTAAATGTGGGCAAAACATCTGTATGTTCTTCAGCCTGATTTCCGTGGAATCGTGAAAGAAACGTGCTGAAGTTGCCGTGCGGATTTTGTTATGTGGCGGTGACAAGTGGGGCTGGTCATTAAACAACTGGAGGGATCCCTATCCTTTCTGTGCTCTTGTTGGACACTAGGCACGTGCTTGGGTGTTTTCTGTGTGTGTGGACAAGATGAGGACAGAATTTCCAGATTCACACGGTGGTATCTTCTCCCTTTTCTGTTAAAACGTGTCTTCTGCTGCTTCTACATAGACCAAGTGTTTCTTTCTCTTGCCTGTCTACAGAAACGCTGTTTAACAAAAACTGCATTGTAAGCATGTGAAGCTGAATTCCACATGATAAAGCAGATAGAGATGACTGAGTATACTGTTTTGTGGAAGGAAGGTTTAAAATGATTTTTAGCTTTTTCCCTGAAATAGGGAATACTTTTAACTTTTTCCCTGAGATAGGGAATAATGAAATGGGAAAATAATTAAACTTTCCCATATAATTGTTAGATTATATTTAATTATTAGATTATTCATGTATTGCAAGGGAAAAAGGAACTAGATCATCCCATGTACCCAAATGAAAATTTAAAGGGTATGGGCGAGTTCATTTGAACTCCTTTAATTTGTTTTTGTTTGTTTGTTTTTGACAGTCTCACTCGGTTTCTCAGGCTGGGTGCAGTAGTACAATGACAGCTCTCTGCAACCCCAACCTTCTAGGCTCAAGTGATTCTCCTGCCTCAGCCTCCCCAACTGCTGGGATTTACAGGCGTTAACCACCACACACAGCTTATCACCTCTTGGAGACTAGCTATGAGTTTGGGCATTCACTGAACTATATTTTGGTTAATTCTCAAAGTTTGTCACTGTTTATCTTTAATTTGCTAAAAATCTACATATATTGTAAAATGAGTTACATTTCCTTAGCATTCACGGATTCCCTGTTAGTGGGGCAGAGACGCAGAAGGGCAGAAGGCATTCGGACATCATCAGGTTTGCAGTTGAGTGCTTTCCCCGAACACACTGGAGCTCTGGGCTCTGTGGCCCCACGGGGGTCCTCTGTCCACTGAGGGGGCCAGGTTACCTGGGAGGTCCCTCCAGCCTCTGCAATTTTGCCCTTTTCAGGTTAACATCTCATCGTTGTCCTGGACAGCACTGCCTTTCGTTCACTGACCCATGAGTGAACAGCTGGTCAGTGGCCAGTGCTGCTTCCTTCAGCTGGGAGGTGGTGATGTGATAACACTTCCGTGGAAATTGGTTCTTGGTGTATTAAGGGTTCAGTTGTATGTTTATTTTTAATCTGCACCTCTGAATTGGTCTTTTGATTGCAAAGAGATTGCTTACTGGATTTGTTTCTGAATATTTGGTGGATAACAGGAGAACCTTGCTTATCTGTGTGTTCATTTAATGTGTTTTTGCCAGGCATTTATATGGGTGTGTTAGCCCCTAGCCCACTTTCTGTGTGTGGTGGAGTCATTGAAATCATTTGTGTGAAGTCTCTCTTCTATCAAGGCTAGAGGACGTGGGGTGGTGTCTCCCTAAACTAGAGGGAAATGGCATTGTTCTGCCCTCCTCCCTGGGAACGCTGGTGTTTCCAGGTCTCTGAACTTGGCTCCCACACTGGGAGAGTGGCTGTGGCTTCTGGAGCCCGTTTTGGGCGGGACTGACTCCTTCATTTGCTTTATTCCCCACCGTCTTTGCTGCTTTGTGACGCAGGGATGAGGGAGTTGGGCCCGGGGGCCTTGCCTGTGCCTGAAGGGCCCGATGCAGAAAACTCCTGGTGGGAAGGATGTTCCTTGAGGGCAGCTTTTGGAGTCTCTTCCTACTTTTAACTAAGAAGCAGCTATTCACATGGTTCTATTCTGCTGGTGTGTTTCAAAATAATTGGTGTAGAGTTGCGAAGATGTCCGAGACACCCATGATCCACTCCGGGCCAGTGCCGGGCATTGTGCTCAGATGCCTTCAGACCACATTCACATGCCAAAGATTCTTGCTTGGTTATTCTCAAACTTAAGAGAATCTAAAACGCGAGCCACGGTATGGATTTTCTCTTGAGCCCCCATGACTTTGCCTTGTATTTTGGGCATGAATGACTTCATCAAGGGGAAAGAATTTGAGGAAGGAGCCTCTGAGGCTAGGAGGGGGTGGGAAGGGGTGGGGGGAAGAGGAGGGAAAAGGAGCTGTAGAGGGAGGAACCAGGCTGGGGCTGGGGCGTCTCCCCATGATGCTCCCCCACCCCTGGCGCGAGGCCCCAGGGACTGACTGATTTTCCCACAAGAAATGTGTATAATTGCGTGTCTGTTTTGTGGGCTGGCCATTTGGATTGAGGGAATGTCTGTGTTGTGATTCCTTATTGATTCGAAGGTTGGAAAGGTTTGTGCTCAATACAGGGGTCTCTTGGTGCTATGGGAAATGTGATCGCAGCTGCCTTCTGGGTGGGGAGAGCCCTCGAGGCCATCAGCGGTGGCCGGTGTCGGCCTTCGCTTCCCTGGGTGAGCTGCCCTCAGGGTGGGAAGGGAGGCCCTCGGTGGTGGCCGCTGTTGGCCTTCGCCTCCCTGGGTGAGGGCTGCTCCATCCCCGGCTCTCCGACTCCTTGCCTGGCACCTTCCTCGTTGGGGGCCGTGATCCATCAACTTTGTCCACGCGTGTCCTGCAGACTAGTGCTGACTGCAGGTTGAGGAGTGGTCAGAGGAGGCCAGAGGAGGCCCTCGTGATGCAAAGCTAAACGTTTAATGATGGCGCTGCTGAGTGCATGAGCCACGTCAGCCCAAGAGTCTGAGTAAGAGGAAACCGCGGGGTGGAGGGAAGACTGGACAGATGGGTGCTTTCCTCGGCCCCTGGGAGCACGGCCATGTCCACGCTCAGACCTCCTGGTTTCTCCCATATTTCCATAAATAGCAAGGGAAGGATATGGGGCACCCAGGGACCTCAGGGGTATAAGCTGTGTCCTCGCGTGGCCCCAGCTGTGGCCAGTGACGTTATTCTCTTTAACCTCAGGCTTATTTTCTATAAAAACACAAAGGGACAGAAGTAGTTCAAGGGCCTGTAAAGACTTACGTAATTGTTAATAGGCCTACTTTTATGCTTTCTTATGTATTAAGAGCAAATCATGAAACAAACTCATTTCTGTTTGAAGAAATCTTTACTGCTCTCATTTTTGTGGCAAGCAGCCTTGATTCTTTGCTTAGTGAGCGTTAGTGCCCTCCTGCCCAGTGCTGCTGCCTGGCGTGTCCTCGCACACAGCTCTGTCCATTGGTCTCCGTTCACCTTTCCGCCTAGAATTGTAGGAGGGGCGCTGGGATCTTAGGGCTAGAAAGAAACCCTGAAGACCACTTTTAGGGGCAACTTTTAGTCAGGGCTTCCAGAGAGACAGCCAGCCAGGTGTGCGTGTGTCTCCAGGGCGAGGCCTGCTGCAGGGGCTACAGAGTCCAAGAAGCCCCAGGACCCACAGCCTGCAAGCTATAGTCCTGAGAGGGTGTGGCTTGAAGACTTGAGAAGCGGAGGTTGCAGATCCGACCAGGGTCTGAGGAGCTGAGACCCAGGAGCACGGGCTGCAGAAGACAGATGTCACTGGCCCATCAGCCAGAGAGGTGGAGTGAACCCAGTTTTCCCCGCCTTGCTGTTTTACTCGGGCCCTGGGGGGATAGGGTGGTGCCCCCCACACCGGCGAGGATGGGTCTCCACTCAGTCCAGAGACAAACATGCATCTCACACAGAAATAATGCAGAACCAGCCATCTGGGCACCCCGGGCATGCTCAGGTTGATGCACAAAACCAATGCCGCGCGTGGCCCTGACATCTGCGTGTTCGCATCACTCCACACACATTGCTCAGTCATCGCCTTGGTGAGTTTGTAAGCTCGTTGTGTGGTTCTGGGGCTCTTTGTCCCTGGTGATGAGAGGCTCCCCACTGTCCCAGCTCAGGTATGGAAGGTGATGGCACCAGCGGCTCCTTGTTTCTCAGACACCTGAGTGGGTGCTCTGTGCAGCCAGTTCAACCTGCAGCAGCATCTGTTTCCTATGCCGATTCCATTCGGAGTATGTGCCTCCCTTCTGTTGAGGGTGCAGCCTTCTTTCAGGGAAGAACAGTGTCCTGTTCGCCTATATCGCCTGTGGTGTATCTCATGGCTGAATAAGTAGCTATAGGATACCTCGGTGGCTGAATGATAGGTTCATTGGAAGGAAAACTTTATATTTTTTTTTCTTTTTGGGATGGAGTTTCACACTCAACGCCCAGGCTGACGTGCAATGGCACGATCTTGGCTCATTGCAAACTCTCCCTCCCGGGTTCAAGTGATTCTCCTCCCTCAGCCTCCCAAGTAACTGGGGCTACAGGCTTCCGCCACCATGCCTGGCTAATTTTCGTATTTTCGTTAGAGAAGGGGTTTCACCATGTTGGCCAGGCTGGTCTTAAACTCTTGACCTCAGGTGATGCGCCCACCTCGGCCACCCAAAGTGCTGGGATTACGGCCATGAGCCCCTGCACCCAGGAACTTAATACCGTTTTTTTTTCCCTTTAAATCGTAATGGGCTTGTTAAATGCTTACGGTTTTTTTTTTTTTAATTTATTATTATTATACTTTAAGTTCTAAGGTACATGTGCATAACGTGCAGGTTTGTTACATAAGTATACTTGTGCCTTGTTAGTGTGCTGCACCCATCAACTCGTCAGCACCCATCAACTCGTCATTTACATCAGGTATAACTCCCAATGCAATCCCTCCCCCCTCCCCCCTCCCCATGATAGGCCCCGGTGTGTGATGTTCCCCTTCCCGAGTCCAAGTGATTTCATTGTTCAGTTCCCACCTATGAGTGAGAACATGCGGTGTTTGGTTTTCTCTTCTTGTGATAGTTTGCTAAGAAGGATGGTTTCCAGCTGCATCCATGTCCCTACAAAGGACACAAACTCATCCTTTTTGATGGCTGCATAGTATTCCATGGTGTATATGTGCCACATTTTCTTAATCCAGTCTGTCACTGATGGACATTTGGGTTGATTCCAAGTCTTTGCTATTGTGAATAGTGCCGCAATAAACATACGTGTGCATGTGTCTTTATAGCAGCATAATTTATAATCCTTTGGGTATATACCCAGTAATGGGATGGCTGGGTCATATGGTACATCTAGTTCTAGATCCTTGAGGAATCGCCATACTGTTTTCCATAATGGTTGAACTGGTTTACAATCCCACCAACAGTATAAAAGTGTTCCTATTTCTCCACATCCTCTCCAGCACCTGTTGTTTCCTGACTTTTTAATGATCGCCATTCTAACTGGTGTGAGATGGTATCTCATTGTGGTTTTGATTTGCATTTCTCTGATGGCCAGTGATGATGAGCATTTTTTCATGTGTCTGTTGGCTGTATGAATGTCTTCTTTTGAGAAATGTCTGTTCATATCCTTTGCCCACTTTTTGATGGGGTTGTTTGTTTTTTTCTTGTAAATTTGTTTGAGTTCTTTGTAGGTTCTGGATATTAGCCCTTTGTCAGATGAGTAGATTGCAAAAATTTTCTCCCATTCTGTAGGTTGCCTGTTCACTCTGATGGTAGTTTCTTTTGCTGTGCAGAAGCTCTTTAGTTTAATGAGATCCCATTTGTCAATTTTGGCTTTTGCTGCCGTTGCTTTTGGTGTTTTAGACATGAAATCTTTGCCCATGCCTATGTCCTGAATGGTACTACCTAGGTTTTCCTCTAGGATTTTGATGGTACTAGGTCTAACATTTAAGTCTCTAATCCATCTTGAATTAATTTTCGTATGAAAAAACTGCTTTAAAGTTCATATGGAACCAAAAAAGAGCCCGCATCTCCAAGACAATCCTAAGTCAAAAGAACAAGCTGGAGGCATCACGCTACCTGACTTCAAACTCTACTACAAGGCTACAGTAACCAAAACAGCATGGTACTGGTACCAAAACAGAGATATAGACCAATGGAACAGAACAGAGTCCTCAGAAATAATACCACACATCTACAGCCATCTGATATTTGACAAACCTGAGAGAAACAAGAAATGGGGAAAGGATTCCCTATTTAATAAATGGTGCTGGGAAAATTGGCTAGCCATAAGTAGAAAGCTGAAACTGGATCCTTTCCTTACTCCTTATACGAAAATTAAATGCTTACGTTAATGTTTATTTTTAAAAATGTTATCTGTGACCTTTCAGCTTTTCATAGCACTTCTCGTGTGAATATTTTAAAAAGGCCCTTTAGTCGTGGGGGAGAAGGAGGTTATCCCTTTCAGCAGAGGGAGATGGAAGAACAGGCCCTGGTGGGTCTGAGCACAGGCAGTCACCCCAGCCTTGGTGCTTGCTTAGGTCTGTTCTCCGTTCACCGTAGCCGCATCCACTCTCATTGTCAGCTTAAGAATAAGCTTTTTCCTCTTTCTAATCGGAACAGTTAGTTTGTTAACCGTCACATTAAGGTATCGAGAATGATGGCTTTCAGGCCTCAGATATGACACAAGTAATAAATGCAGCTGACCCTGAACAACATGGGTTTTGAGCTTCGAAGGATCACTTATGTTAATTTTTTTTCCAACCAAACCCTTACTGAAAAAACCTGGCTTTGTGGAGGGCCGACGTTTCCTACATGTGGTTCCATAGGGTGGCCGTGGGGTCCTGTGGATACGTAGATTTGGGTAAACTCGGGGCGTGTTCTGGAATCCATGTCCCTGTGTATACAGAGGGACAATTGCAGCTTTTTAGAAGTTTGTGTCCTGCCTTGTCCTAAAAAGGTTCCAAGGTGGATGCAAAATTATTTCATTCCTTTGGTTTTCTTGGTGGGATATTGATGTTTATTCTTCAGTGTCTAATATCCTGAGTGAACAGAGTTACCGCTTCAGGAACAAAGCCAGTCTGGAAACACATATTGAGATATCCACCTTTTCTTCATGGTTTCACAAAAGGCCATGATCATATTTTATTCAGTTGAACTGTAGGAAACTGCCAATATTTGCTGTTTTTGGCCTACAAAATGGCAAGTTCGTACGATATTAAAAACAAAGGCTTCCTGGATGGGGAAAATAGGAATCGGTAAGAACCTGAAGTTCTCTGTCATGGCCTCTGAGTCACAGGTAAATAAACCTGCGTGAGGGGGAGTTGACTGTACAGTATTTTCCTTCTGTTTTGATACTGTCAGAAAAAGGTCAGTTCCAATGTGTTGGGTCCCTTTGCCTCAGCTTTGCTGCAGAAGGGACTTGCCATTATACCTCTTGTTCCCAGTGCCCAGGAGGCTGATGCCACATAGAAGACCTGCAGGTCGGTGGATGTGAAACAGGCATCGGACACGCTGTGCACCTTGGGACGCATCTGAGAAGTGTGTGCTTGCAGCAGATCTGAGGTGAGGGCGTGTTCCATCTCCTCTCCCTTCTCTGGCTTTGCAGGCCTTTGAAGTTGGTCCTGGAAGGTGAAATTAGTTAATGCTGATTTAAGCTCCAGGTCAAAGCCTGGGGGCCGAAGAGACCCGCCCTTCACTAGGAGTGTGAAGCATTGGGCCCTCCCATCAGGAGGCAGCAGGGACTCGAGAAAGCCCCACATGCCCTCCAGTTCCCTTATGTTGAAAGTTTTTGTACTCGGCCATGCCGGGTCATTTTGGGAGGTGAGTAGGGGATTCACATGGGGGTGTGCAGTATTCTTAGGTGTCAGGTGCGAGAGTTGAATTTGTAGAAGCTGTGCAGATAGGAAAGGGCCTGGCAGGGAGTGCTGTTTACACGGAGCCGATTTAACGCGAGGTCTGTGCTCTACCTGGGTCCGTGTCTGACTGCTGTCTCCCAGTCTGCAACAGGACGTTGACGTGACTTGGCGCCATCGTCCCACTCTGTGTAGATGTCTGAGGATCTGTGCGCAGCTGCTCTGTGAGAATGCGTTGTGATAATGAACTGAGAAACAGTGAACAAACCCTGAATTGGTTAGCACTGGTTCCACGGCCACTTCTGCTGTGGTTGGAGTCATTCATAATAAAGTGTGCTGGACTGCTATGCAGAGCTCTGAATTTCAGAGGCCCTTTAACTTGGCAGCTAACCAGTCGCTTCCTTCAGAAGACATTTGAGTCCCCTTTACCTACCAGGGTGACCCTGGGAGTTTGAAGATGAGTGAGACAAGCCCTCTGTGTCCTGTGGATTTTACTGTCCAGAGGGGAGACAGATGTGGATGGTGAAGGAGGCCCTATCAGAGGTCAGTGCACGTCAGTTTTGTTTCTTCAGCACTTGCTGTGTTCAGGCGGTGCCCCGGGCCATGTGCAGAGCATCTGGGGACCCTGCCCATGGCATCCCAGGCACAGCTAGCATCTGCGCCATCTTCATACTTGGCCTGAGTTTTGGGGAAGTACCGAGGATGGCTTCTGCCTTTGCTGGAGAGAGTTGGAAGTCAGGGCAGCCCTCCACAAGGAGATGATCGCCAGCTGATTCCTCAAGAAAGAGAGGTGGTCCCCACATGGGTAGAGCAGGGCAGCATGTACAGACCTGGGTGTGGGTCTGGGGCATGTGCATCTGAGTGGGTTCTGCTGGGAGACAGCAGGGGTGAGGTGTGAAGGCAAGTTGGAATTTACAGGATAAATTATCACTAAGGCGATGCCTGGAAAACATAAAATTGGGACTCTCTGGGGTAAACGTGGACTTAGGGTGACCCTGGGCGTGGGTGTTTTCAGGCTCTGAAGGCAGAGATTTAGGAAATTGGGGCAGAGCTGAGCCCCAGACGAGGATGAAGACCACCCTTGGGATGTTGAATGAGACAGGGGTGGAAACCCAGTGAATGTCCTGGGGGGTCAGTCCAGCAGGCAGGCAGCAGAGGAGACCGGTGTCCTCAAAGGCCCCTTGGGCCTACCTCTCAAAGTGCTGGGATGACAGGCATGAGCCACTGCTCCCTGCTGATACTTTTAAAATTTCTAAGCTACTCTCTCTCATACCCACTCCCGTATTTTTTTAAAAAAACCAGGTTTATGGCTATATTTTTTCCAAGGGAACCAAACAGTTACCTGTTTGAAGTACAAATAACACCGTGTTTAAAAACCGAAAATGCCACTTTGCATAGAAGTTTCCAAATACCCAGTTGGTTTGAGCCTTGCATTGCAGTGTCACTACCTGCTCTTAAATTTCTACCCGATGTATAGATAGCGAGACAGGGACGGCTCGTACATCTTCAGGTTTCAGTTCTACTACCTTGGGCTATATTTTCATTTATTTTGGCACAACTGTGGGTGTGGCAAGCAATGCCAGGGTATTTATTTTGAAGCGTGTCCAATAACAGTTGGGAAGATTTTCACATTTTTAGAATTTTCATAGTAATAGTTATAATTTACAAAGAATTTAAAATTGTGTAGTCATTATTTTGCTTTTTTCTAGATGTGCCCCGAAACAGGGTTGCTAACTATCATTCTACATCACAGGATTCAGAACAGTACCCTTTTGGAGCAGATGCCTGTAATCAAGGAATTCTGCCTAGTCAGTTCACTTTAAGCGTGTTTAAAAGGTTGTCTTTATCCTAGTTGGCACCTGTGGCTATAGTTTGTTTTCACTGCTGAAGAATATTCCACGATGGAAGCCGTAATTCATCTGTTTTTCATATCGGTGGACATTTGGATTATTTTGGGTGGGTGTGTATGTCTATTCAGCCTTCATTTTTTCAGGATTTTTTGTAGAAGATAATGTAACAGTGTAACATCCTCTGCTAGGGAGCCAACACGAACCCTGATTACAGCCACACAGACTCTCACACAGACTCTCAGGCCTTGTTACCAACACACAGAACCATTTTCTTAAGTTGAAACACAGTAGCAGAACCTGAAGCCATGTGAACGGTTCCTCCGATCTTACACTTGGAATTCACTTTTTATTACTATGTCTGCTAATTAGGAAGCATATCAATTATACAGAAATCTGAGAATGTAAAATTATACGTTTATAACAGAAAAAACCTTATTTAATAGCCCAGAACACATGGCTATGTTTTTCCCTCATGCCCCACCACTGTTTTCTTTGCTTGAAATGGGAAATGACACTTGAATGCGGTTTTCTAGCGACTGTTAGCCTGGCATAGTTCTTCAGAGACAGAGGATGTAAAGCACATGGAGAATTTCTGTTTGTGGAATGTGATTTCCCGGTCGCCTCATTCAGGCTGCCGCCGCCTTCCCCTCTGGCCGCCTGCATCGTGGGACGTCTGAGAAGGTCCCTGTTTCATCCTCTGGAAATTCTGAAAAGGAAGGAGAGGAGGGTGTACAGGGTGTGGTGCATTTGTGTTGGTCTTCCAGCTTTTATTTGGAGTCTCCGCTACCTTGGTTCCTCCCTTTATGTCCCTAGCTCGTGGCTTCATCCTTGTGTCTAACTCACAGGCAGACAGATGGAAAGGGAAGTTGTATTCAGCCAACAGCTTGATCTTATTCTCAAGGCTTAAATCGACTGGGTATTTGGAGACTTCTGTGCAAATGGGCATTTTTGGTTTTTAAACACCGTGTCTTATTTGTACTTGAAATGGGGTAACTGGTTCTCTTGGAAAAAATATAGGCATAAAGCTGGTTCTTAAAAAAAAAAAAAAAAAGGGAGTGGGTGTGAGAGAGTGGCTTAGAAATTACACCAGTAATGGTCGGGAGTGGTGGCTTATGCCTGTAATTCCAGCACTTTGAGAGAAGGAGGCAGGTGGATCCCCTGAGGTTAGGAGTTCGAGACCAGACTGGTGAACATGGTGAAACCCCGTCTGTACTGAAAAGATGAAAATTAGCCGGGCATGGTGGCAGGCACCTGTAATCCCAGCTACTTGGGAGGCTGAGGCAGGAGAATCACTTGTACCCGGGAGGCAGAGGTTGCAGGGAGCCAAGATCGCACCACTGCACTCCACCCTGGGCGACAGAGCAGAAACTCCATCTCAAAATAGAAAAAAACCAAAAAACTAAACAAAACAAAAACCCGGTAATGAAAACCTGATTGCATCATCTGTGATGGAGATGGCGGATTATTTCATTTTTAGTGACAGGATGAATTGGATATGTTTGCAGTATTGATTTGACAAGGGAAATGGTGAGAACCAAATGTGCCGCCCAGCTTGGGCCTCGCCGTTGGCAGAAAACCGTGGCGGGCAACAGACTGGAGACTCGGAGACCGAGGGGAGAATTCTCACGCCTTGACGCTGGTGCAGTGTGTGCTTCTGGACTCCTGCTGGAGGGAGCGGCCCCTTTGCCTTGCAGACTTTGGTGCAGTGGAGACCTTAGGACCTGCCCCTCCTGGCACACCTGTGGGTGTGGCGAGCAGTGCCAGGGCTGAGGCACAGGTGTTGAGCCAGGAACGTGGGACGGGAGAGGCTGCACACGCCGGCAGGCGTCTGCTCCAGCAGCCGGGGGTTTCCGCAAGGGGGCGGGGCGTTGGTTTTCCTCCTTGAATTTGGGTGGGGAGGGTGTCCTGGGGTGCTGTGTCTGCACTTGTGTTGCTCTGAGGTCAAGTTGTGGCCCCGAGTCCCTGTCTCTCTGCCAAAGTGAGGGTTTGCCCATTTTCAGGTCAGATTTCCCTTGGGTCCGGGCCTCTAGGAGTGGGGGGTAGTCGAAGGGGGCGTGAGCACGGTGGACGCGCGTGGGCCTGTTCCTCTCCCCTCAGCTCCTGGGCTGTGTGTGAAGAGCTGCCCAGCGGAATCACCCTCCTGCCTGGTGTTTCATTCACCAGAAATCGTTCTCACTGTGGACTCTTGAGTCAAATGTAATCCAGGAATGGAACGTGCTGTTGCTGGATGCCACACACAGCATCAGGAGCCTAGTTGGGGATTATATGATCTTACCCCACACCTTAAAAGTAAAGACTATAGTTGTCAGGCGTCTGAGCCCAAGCCAAGCCATCGCGTCCCCTGTGACTTGCACGTATATACGCCCAGATGGCCTGAAGTAACTGAAGAATCACAAAAGTGCAAATGCCCTGCCTGGACTTAACTGATAACATTCTACCAGAAATAAGTCAAAATGGCCAGTCCTTGCCTTAAGCGATGATTTTTTGTGTGTGTGAAATTCCTTTTCCAGGATCATCCTGGCTCAAAAAGCTCCCCCACTGAGCACCTTGTGACCCCCACTCCTGCCCGCCAGAGAACAAGCCCCCTTTGACTAATATTCCTTTACCTAACCAAATCCTATAAAACGGCCCCACACTTAGCTCCTTTCGCTGACTCTTTGGACTCAGCCCGCCTGCACCCTGGTGAAATGAACAGCCATGTTGCGCTCACAAAGCCTGTTTGGTGGTCTCTTCACATGGATGTGCATGACAATAGTTAAGGGGATACTGAAGTCTTTGGCAGTTCCAAGAGCTTTTTCAGTTTGTGTCGGGCCATTGTAGGCAGAAGGAAATACTTGCTTAGAGACTCTTACAGAAATGTTCGGTGCAGTGCCATTAACTCGTGGAATAAATGTGTAACTTTCCATGGCAGACCTCTGGAAAGAGATGCTCTTTGAGTGCACCCTGGCCTGCTCGCTACAAGAATCGGCCGTGTCACCCCGCTTTCCGTGGGTCTGCAGGTGTGCGTGGTCCATTGCCCTGCACTGTGGCCATGGAAGGGAAGATGATCTGGAATGCTGGCGACAGTTATCGGTGCGTGTTGATATGTGCTGCTTTCTACAGGGGAGAACATTTCTGTTTAATAAACATCTCATCTCGATGATGACTGCAAGATATTTGAGTCTCATTCAATAGTGTTTCTGGGTTCCTTCTGTTTTTAATCTGCTTTCTAGCACTAGGCAAGTGAAGACATGGAAAGTAAAAACTCATCGAACTTGTAGAGACATGGTGTTGTGTAGGAGCAGACTGTAGCCTCTGGCTCTGTTTAAAGATTGTAGTAAACC
Source organism: Macaca nemestrina (assembly GCF_043159975.1). Classification (NCBI taxonomy): domain Eukaryota; kingdom Metazoa; phylum Chordata; class Mammalia; order Primates; family Cercopithecidae; genus Macaca; species Macaca nemestrina. The sequence continues at coordinate 40,852 of NW_027257605.1, forward strand.
TCTTACCTGGCACGGTCAGGGTGTAAATTATCTTGTTTAATCGAAATGTGTATGAGTCAAAGCTGGCGCCTGCATTGTTGATGAAATACCAGATTTTAAGGGAACATGTCAATGTGCTGTAAGATACCAACAAAGTTCCTCACTGAGGTTCGGGGCGGGTTCGGAGCAGCTGGCCCTTAGGTCACCAGGGTCGTCTCTGGGAGCAGATGCTCAGTGTGGGCATTAGTCACTTAGCCTTTCCAGAGCCGAGGAATAGCTCTCTGTGGTGATGTTTGAAACCTGTATTTTGAGTCAGTTTGTCCCACTGGACTCGAAGTTGCCGCGTGATATCAGACCTTTGCCTCCACCGTGCGCTCGTTTTCTTGTCCCCTGATAACTGCCTCAGTTGCCCCAGCCTGACATTTGAGCCTCGTCGTTCATGGACACAGGCTCCGTGGTGGGGCCAAGGCCGCGAGTCCGGCTTGCACAATTCCTTGCCTCTCACCATGGTTTATCACATCACTCCCGGGATCTCCCATTTAGAGGAAGAGTGTCCCTTTCCTGCAGGCCCTGTGTGGTGTGGAAACCACCCCTACCTAGCTTTTTCTGTTTGAACTGTACCGTGAAGCTATTTCTGTTCTAGTCAACCGTCAGAATTTAAGGAACAGTGATTTATGTAACTTATCACACGCTTCTCAGCAATTCTTTATGAATTTCATTCTGTTGTGAAATGATTGCAGTTTTCATGGCTATGCTGGTCTCACGTTGTGGCCCTTGAAATGAATTCCCTTCCCCATTGTGTGTTAAGGTTGTGCCTGGGAGCTGTTGAGGCCTCACCTCTGCTTAGGGCAGTGGCTTTGCTCTCCTGACAACAGGAAGAATCTTATTTAGAGCACTTCTAATGTAGTTTTTGCTTCCAGACAGAGTTACTTTTTTTCACAGAGACAGCCACTAAAGTCATAAATTATGCTCAGGATGGACACACGGGTCAGCTGACAGAGTGGAGTCCAGAACAGATCCAAAGACACAAAAGCAGTTCAGTGGAATTTGAGTCTTTTCAACAAATGGTGCTGGAATTATGGGACAGCTGTATGCAAAAGAGTGAAAACAGGGAGAAATTCCTGTATGAAAATTAAGGTGGACCATAGGCCTGAATGTAAAATACCAAACTACAAAAGAAAGGGAAATTGTGGAGACCTAGGGTGAGAGCTCTTAGCCATACCATGATCCATAATCAAGGAAGAAAACAAGTAGGTAAGACTCATCAAAATTAAACTTCTAATATAAAAGACACCCCTAGGGAATTGAAGAGACACATTTTCGATAGATGGGGAGAAGATGTCTACGAACCATGCAGCCGGCAAAGGACTCGTATCCAGAATGCACAGGACTCCCACGGCTCATGACAGAGAACAAACCACCTGACTTAAAAGCGGAAGAGACCTGAACAGATGCTTCGCTGAGAAGGACGGGAGGATGGCCCGAAAGCATCTGAAATGACCTTCAGCATGACTGGTTGCACCGAGATGTGCACCGAAGCCGCAGTGAATTTGTTCACACCCCTGCTGGAGCCGCCTGACTAAGGTCTTCCGACAGCCCCAGGTGCTGGTGAGGACCGGCAGTCGGGACTCCTGTGCGATGCTGGGGTTCAGCATGGCCCGAAAGCATCTGAAATGATCTTCAGCATGACTGGTTGCACCGAGATGTGCACCGAAGCCGCAGTGAATTTGTTCACACCCCTGCTGGAGCCGCCTGACTAAGGTCTTCCAACAGCCCCAGGTGCTGGTGAGGACCGGCAGTCGGGACTCCTGTGCGATGCTGGGGTTCAGCACGGTGCAGACAGCTTGGCGGTTTCTTACAAAACTGAACTCACACAAACGTGGGTCCCAGTGACCCCAATCCTGGGTATTTACCCTAGAGAAACAGAATCTGATGTTTAAGAAAAACTGTGCCCAGATGTTAATAGCGCTGTCTATGGTTGTCCAAAACAGGTTACAATGTGCCACAGCCATATGTGGAATAATAAATACCCAGCAGCCCCGAGGCCTGGCTGTTGATCACAGGACACCCTGGGTGCACCTCCAAGCACGATGCCCAGGAAATTGTGATTTTGCGAGTGTTTTGCCACAACGCTCGCAAAAGATAGACCCGAGTCATGGGAGGACACGGAAAGGGTGGTTGCTGAGAATGGGAGGGTATGCTTATGAGGCCCCGTGAGTGGGTTTGGGGCTGTTGGACTGTTCTGCTTGTGTGATGATGATTATGGGAATATTGTGCCGAAATTCACAGAACTGAACACTGTCCACTTTACAGTAATTTTTAAAAAGTGGTAATATGTTCATTTTCAGTACTGTTTTTAATGGAAGATGGAGTTTGCAGATGATTTGTCAGGGCAAGCCTGTTTCAAGAGTTTGTAGACAATTCGTTAGGGGCCTGTCTCAGGGCCCTTGGGTTGGGTTGGGTTGGGTTGGGTTGGGTTGGGTTGAGTTGGAAAAGCCTTCTCTGTTGTGGGCAGTAGTACGGGGCGTGGAAAGGATATTGCCAAGGAAACATGTAGAATCCTTTGAGGAAACGTGTATTTCTAACTTGCTATAAGATAGAATTGGAAATTGTAATGGTTTTGTTTTCTAGAGTCTTGGTAGAATAGGGAAGACAGTGTAATAAAAGCTAATTTTGAAATGAAGAATTTTAAAGATTTTCAACAGCAATTGCTCTAGGAAGTCACCCTGGAAATGTTTTTAAAGATGTTCAATAGCAATAGCTCTAGGAAGAGTCACCCTGGAGTTGCTTCTTGAGCATTGGTTTCCTGGCTGTATCTTCCAACTTTCATTTTTAAGTTTTGCTGTGAGTTGGGGATGTGTGGGAATAGCCATCCCAGCCCTGCAGGGGGGTGCATGTGCCCCGAGGCCTGAGGCACTGTTTCAACCTAGCTTGCAACATGGGGACTCTTGTCAGTGGCTGGAGTAAGAGTACCAGCCTGGCAGGCTGGGGGGAGCCCCAGGGTGGTCTGGGCTCTGTCCTCCCTGCCTGCAGGATGGCAGCTGGAGGAGCTCGAAGGCTGCCTGCCTCGTGGCTGTCAGCGCAGCAGCCCCTCCTGGCCCTGGAGCAATCTTTGGGTCCATGAGTCTCTGCACCGGGACTTGCCTCCTGGGAACTCCGCCACAGTCCTGAGGGCCCTGGTGCCACTTTCCCGGTGGGACCCAAGCCTCAGGCAGCTGCGACCCCAGATTCGGTTGCTTTCCCTGCCGTCTCATTGCAGCACGAGTGCTCATCTCACTCAATGTAGAACCTCAGGTTCCTTCAAGATCCCCAGAGATGGAATCTCCCAATTTAACAAGATAGTTGGTGACAAGATTTGAGCGGCACTGATTTAACTCAGCTTCCAGAGTTTAAGTTCCCAAGACACAGTCCTGCTCCTTCCCTGGCCTCATCCTGTGTGGCTGGTGTGGATGCGGGGTTTCCGGAGGGTGGGGCTGAGGCAGGTCAGCAGCCAGGGGGATGGCTCATTATTGATCGCTCAATGCCTTGAGGATAACTAGGATTAATGACCTTTATAGGGCTGTAGGTTTGGAGTATATATATATGTGTGTGTATATATACACATATTTAAACGAGGTGGACACGGTTATCACTGCATTTTTCTGACATGAAACTTGGAGAGCAGAGGGTTTAGGAAACTCCTGAAGCCACACTGTCAGCGGGACTCGGGCGGTCTGGCCTTAGACCCTGCACTGTTTGCCCCTCACCACGCTGTCAGCAGACCCGGGTGGTCTGGCCTTAGAACTCATGCTGGTCGTCCCTCCCTGCCACGTTGTGGGGTTTTTCCTGCTTCTGGGCAGCATTTGATAGCTTGTGAAACAAGACCAAGACTTACTATGAGTGGATTTGCCATTATCTGAGATCCAGAACGTTTCCTGGACCTGGCGTTGCCGATGTCACGTAAGGAAAGGTAAAAACATTTTCATTGTGGTCACTGGGGCTCCTGAAATGGTATTTTTCCCAGTGAAAGTTTACTCATAAAAATCTTTTAACTCAATACTATGTGAACAGGAAGAAATGTGTTGGGCTCTAGTTAAATGTCTCAGAGCCACAGAAGTAAATGAGGGCACCTTCCGAGCACAGCCTCCCGGAAGAGGCCAAGGACGTTTGTCTGGAGGGTTTGCCATGAAGCAGGACTTGGGCAGGGCTGGTCTGCCTAGGGAGGCCTGTGCCATGATGTAGGTTAGTTGAAGTAGTTGACGGGTGGTGGCTTGAGGTCGGTGGTCCCCGAGGAAGCCCCTAGCAAGGCCGGTTTCCGTGGGATGGAAAACTGCCGTTCAGTGGCTGTAATCTTGGCTTCACGGGTCTGACATACAATCCTGCCCTCGGATACTTGGATCCCAGCCAGGTCAGATGGCCCTGAAAGGACATTCGGACTGTGATGGCTGCACCCATTCTCAGCATCTGTAGGGTCTCCTATGTATGTCTGTGTTTCCATTTTCTTTTAGCACAATTTCTCCCAGTGAAGTCGTGAGAAATAGAAGGAAAGGTGGAATGAAGATGTGATTGAGGAAAGTGTGGTGTGGTCTTCGACCTTATTTTGCCTTGGTTGGTGCTCAAGAACTCCACCTGACCTCAGAGCTGAGCGTTTCTGCCAGGAAGTCCTGCCTTTTATCCTACCTCGAGGCCTGTTGAGACACTCCAAGAAGCTTCGTTAACAAATTGCCTTTTCCTTTTACAGCAGTTGGATATATTTGCAGCAAAACAAAGGAATAACCCCCCAATATGGTGATGAAATGCATTTAAGTATAGATAGCATTCAGTCTTGAAGGGCCTGGGATTTTAATCATCTTTGGGTCATGTAACAAGTGGTGTTGGTGATTAAAATCTCCTGACAGCTTTGTTCTGCCACGTTCCTCAGTTTTGAATGATGATCTTCCTGGTGTTGTACCTTGGGAGGGGCGTTTGTGTCAGTAGAGAGCAGAGTGGTGGTTCCCAGAGGCTGCGAAAGGACAGAGGTGAGGCCCCTGAAGGACACTGGTCTTCCTGGTTTAGGGGTTTGGGGCTCTGCCACCTTCCTGTGTCCGTGTAAATTATACCCAGGATCATTTTCACTCGCCCCACTTTAGTTGAGTATTGGAGCTTCAGGATATGTGTGCCCACGTCACCTGGGCTGTGATCCTGGAGTTGGGTGAGACTGATTCCCGGGTTTATAGAATTACTCTGGGATTATTGAAAACAGAAGCACTTGAGGCATTCATAATGCTATTTCCTGAACGTAATTTATGTTCAGTTCTTCAGAAACATTTATCTGAGGAAGCATCTATCATTTTTGTTTTCTGCCACTCAGTGCTAGAAAGAATTGTGCAACACTCAAGTGAGTGGCATTATTCCTCTCCCTCCACCATGCAAGCAAGATTAAAGGTACCTCTGGCTCCCCTCAATCTTCTCATCTGCAGGGTGCCTGGCATGGCAGTGTGCTGCCTTCCGTCTTCTTTTTGGGGAGAATTAGTTGTGTTTGTGTGTACTGCTCAGCTCAGCCTCGTGCAGTTGTGTGGATGAGGAGCTTGGATGCTAGGTGACCCTCCCAGGCCTGCCTCCCACCTCCCTAGGCCTTGTTCTAAACTGACAGATAAACAGTGTGTTTTGGAAGAGGACAGCAGCAGGGCAGGAGAGAGTTTGTTCAGACTTTCTCCTTGCACTGACGTTTGAGCCTTCATCCAGCCTGGGCACTTTTACAGAGCTGCGTTTGTGTGTTGCAAACCATTCCCTCCCAGTAACCGTGCTTTCAGAGGTTTGGAAATGTGACTTAACTCATCTTCAATTTAAAGCATACTATCAAATTTTAGTGTTGAAACTGATGTATTTTATGGCCTTTATTTGATTTCTCTTGATTTTTTTTCCCATATGAGACAGGGCATCTTAAGGGACACAGCCTGGTGTTGGCCCCCTTTCCTAAGGATGGAAGTGAATTCTGAAAGCCCTTTATGTAGGCAGCGAAGGCCTCTTTTATTTTGGCCTAGTCAGGTATACAATTCTTTTTCTCTTTGGTTTTTTTGAGACAGGCAAAAAAACCTTTTTGTTGCCCAGGCAGTGGTGTGAGCACAGCTTACTACAGCCTCAACCTCCCAGGCTCAAGTGATCTTCCTGCCTCAGTCTCCTGAGTAGCCAGGACCCACAGGCACATGTTCCATGTGTCCCCATGCCTGACTTAGTTTTGTATTTTTTGTAGAGATGGAGTTTTGCAATGTTGCCCAGGCTGGACTTGAACTCCTGGACTTAAGCAGTCCAGCTGTCTCAGCCACCCAAAGTACTGAGATCACAGGCATGAGCCACCGTGCCTGGCCAAGTGTGTTTCTAATTTCAAAATTAAGAGGACACCCATCCAGTTAATTACATCTCTATTGGAACATGCTGCTTATAGTGCATTAGGAAAAATCATCCAGAACTTGGAAAAGGAGCTGGACAGACACAGCCCTTCGAGGTTGTCCGATGAACCCCTGGGGTCTTTAACTATCTGGAGGGATGTACCATGTCAGACTCACTGTTGACCGGCTGAAGCCTAGGTTTCATGAGGTTATGTGTCAGCTTGTAGTACTTTCTCTGGCAGAGATGCGAGTGACTTCTGCTCAGTGACAGGCTCATCTCAGGGACTTCATGGCCTGAGGGACGGCAGCCTGTTTGAGCTGATCGAGCAATCTCGCACTACCCTTATTTTCTGAAACGCCTATGAGTGACTTCTCACACGGTCTTTGAAGCGGCTTCATGCCCGCGCTCCTTGGTAATGATCGAATGCTTTTTTTGACCCCTCATCCCTTTCTTTGGGGTGTTCCAGTCTCAGTTCTCATGATGTGTTCTGCTTCTGCAGGAATTTCTGAAGCTGCTGAGTGTAGAAAGCACTGAGGAGGCTGTGCTCCCACCCCTGTGAGCCTTCCAGGCATCATCCTCTCCCCTTGGTGAGGCAGCGTCCATGACACACCGAGGAGGCTGTGCTCCCGTCCCCCGTGAGCTTTCCAGGCATCCTTGTCTCCCCTCCAGAAGGACAGGAGGAACCTTTCAAACCCTTCTTAAACTTGTTTTCATGTCTTTGTTTTAACAGTTTTCTTTGCATCGTCTCCCTTATCCAGAAGTGAGGGTGAACGCTGAGTTATTCACGGGAGTCAAGAAACCACACGCAGCCCAAAGTGACGTTTGTTTCCCTGAAATGATTTGTGTGTGTTCACCTTAAAATGCAACTCAGTAAAACAGGTGTGTTTTGAGGAATGACTTTAAATTACCTAGGTAAAAATGTGACAGTTAAATTTCATCATCTGTGTGGGTGTCCACAACCCCCTTCTGTGATTGCGTGTGAGTTTGTGACTTGTGGTTATTTTTGAAGAAAGAAAATCTGTTGTTGAGGACTTCAGATGGTGTGCTGGGATTGTGTAGGGTGGACATCGGGGGCTTCAGTGTGTGGCTTCCTTGAAGAGGTTCAAATTAAGGCTGAGAGTCCCTACTCCAAAATGCTCCAAAACCTGAAACATTCTGAGCTTCCTCATGACACTCGAAGGAAATGCTCTTCGCAGCACTTTGGATTTCAGGCTGGGGATGGTCAACTGGAAAGTGAAATATTGCAAGACCCTTCTGGCCCCAGGAGCTTGGATAAGGACATGGAGGGGGCCTGTGCCAGGTATCCCTGGAGTGCAAGGCAGCCTGGGCTCTCTGACTGGTTTTTTGTAGGAGCCACAGAAGGGAAAAGAGGGTCAAAGTGGCCACGCCTGGCTCCTGAGAAGGCTGGACCAGAAGGAGGTGGATGCGGAGGACAGCAGTTGAGTCCCCAGCGTCCGGGACTCCTGTCCCTGGTGGAGTTGAGAGCCTCCTCTAGTTGTGGCCTCTCCGCTGTCAGCAGCCACTGAGGCCTGAAGGGAGAGGGGGCTGAGGAGAGGAGGAAGGATAGGCCTGCTTCTGGAGAGGGCCAGCATCGGCCTGTGCTAGCCTCGTTTGTTACTGCTGCGTCCAGTGTGCACGGCCGTGCCTCGTGGTGTAGCGGTTCCCGGGATGCACAGCGCTCTTGTCTGCAGTAACGTCTTTGTCTCCGACCCTTGGAGGCAAGTTACCTTTTTCTCCAGTGAAAAGAGGTAGAAAATCTTACAGAAATACATTTGCTCTAATGTCTGTTTTCCAATAAGACATGGTCGCTTAGGCTAAATCTTTGTGAGGTCAAGACAGGAGGATCACTTGAGGCCAAGGGGTTGAAGACCAGCCTGGACATCATAGCAAGACCCCATCTGTATAACAGAAGTTAGCTGAGTGTGGTGGTGCGTGCCTGTGGTCCCTGGTACTCTGGAGGCTGAGGTGGGAAGATCACTTAAGGCTACAGTGAGCTGCTATTGCTCCACTGTACTCCAATCTTGGCGACAGAGCCAAGACCCTGTCTCAGAAAGAAAAGTTAAAAAAAATCCAGAATGTCATTTTCTTTTAAAATCATCCCAAAAGAAAAATCGTTTTTTTCTAAGAATGTAAAGGGTAACTGATACGATTCTTTCCTTGCATTGTTTCTCCTTTTCGAATATTTACAGTAGTCCGTCCACATCGTCTCTCATCTCATTACAAAGCAGCAGGTGTCTTTGAGGTTAGTGGTGTTTCTCTGTGTCGCACCTTGGAGAACAGCCAGCATGAAACCTCTTACCACGATCGTGCACATCGTTTGTAGTCCCAATTAAAATCCTCTCCAGAGACGCCTGTGCTGCTTATTATAGCAGAACTTTGGTTGTGCTGAAATGTGCATTCAGCTAATGGTTTTAAGTTCATATCTGAGATGATGCTGTATAATTCCTGAAGCATATGGGATCAGTAATGATTGAAGATAATTCTGGCTGATGTCATTTGGAGGATATTTTTCACTTCAAGTTAAAACTTCCTTCGCGATAGTCATTTTGGGATTCATTTAACTATGTGCTTTATTTCATAGCTCAAATTTTCATTAGTCATTTCATACCATAGGATTTTGAAAGCAGATTTGGCAAAACCTTTCTAACAAAATGTTTGCTTATGATGTCCCAAGGAACAGCACTCAGAATTGCTGGTAACTGTGGTACATTTTAAGGCTGATGATAGAAGTCACTTGAATGGTAAGGGCTGCTTTGTGAGGCAGATGGGGTTTGAATCCCGACCCTCCTGATATGCAAGCCCTGACCGTGGCCTTCTCTCCTCTCCCCTGGGAGATGGGAAGGTGCCAGCATCTACCTCACAGGCCGTCCTGAGAACCTGGGACTAAGGGCTTGTGTTCCTCTTGCAGGTGGCACAGACGTGGGGGCTTGACGATACACACACTGCAGGCTGCCAGTGTCAGGGTAATCCAGTTTTAGTCATAAAGGTGGGATTTGCTTTGCTCCCCTGCAGACCAGGTGCGGTGCTGCTGTTGTAGCAGGTGTGTGGATCCTCTTGGGTGGTCCTCAGGTGGACAAGGAGTCACCGATTCGGATTCCCAGTGTTAGATGTGAGGGGACCATGGACCTCATGTGTTCAGAGGGGAGGAGTAAAAAGCTTCCCTTGTATTTCCAGAACTGTCTATCCCAGGAATGCCAAACCACTGGCTTTCACCTGACGCTGTCGTAGGTGACACTGTCTGGAAATGAGGACTCATGTTCCGCATACTTGAGCCAGTACCCGTCTCCCTCCAGGGCCGTGGCCCAGCCCTCCTCATTTCGCTGGGTTGCCAGCCTGGGGATCTGTAAGCCCAGAGACGTCTCCGGTCTCGGCCCCCGCTCCCCCTGGGGACAGGAGGTGGCTTCAGGAGGCTGGTGATGAATGCCTGAATGAAGCCGACTTGTGACTGCAGTTCTGTCTAAGGGCCTCCCCGGGTGTTAGATGTCAGTAAATGACACCTGTGTGTGGATCTCATGTGATGAGAGAAACAGTGGGGGAAACCAAAGCTTGTGGAGTCTACAGGTTCTGAACTTGGAGGTGTGTGCACCTGTGTACTTGGTGAGGGGTGTGACGTCCGGAATGAGTGTGCACGTGTGTCACGTTTGTGCATGTGTGGTTGAGTGTATTTAGCAGGTGTGGGTGGAGTGAGCATGTTCATGTGTGTCGTATGTATTTGAGGGTGTGTGTGGAGTGTGTACACGCATCATATTTGGTGAGTGTATTTGAGGGTGTGTATGGAGTACATACATGCGTTTGCGTGTATACTATTGGGTGAAGCGGTGGCATGTGTGGAGTAAGCATGCACACGTGTATGCTGTGTGTGGGGTTTCTAAGTGGTCCTCCCCTGAGCCTGCTCCTGGGCCCTGCTGTCCTGGCAGCTTCACAGTTTGGTGCGTCTTTGATTCCGGAAGATTCTGGAACCAAATTCTGAAGCTGTGATCACAAACTTGCAGCCCTGGAGGACGCTGGCCCGTGGAGCCGGCACGAGGGTCTCTCTGCTGGCCTCTCCCTGGGCTCTGTCCACAGAAGAGCATGTCCGATGATTGAGCTGTGCGGGTCTGTGGCTCCCCAGCCTCGAGTCAGCCCTCGGTTCTGTCCCACCTCTGTTTTTCTTGCTGAGGGGCTCCGGGAAGTGGTGCCTGGGATGGCGTTTTCACCCTGGGGTTGCTTGGCCAGCTGCCCAGGTGCTGGCTGCCTGAGACCTGCTGCCGTCCTGGGTGGACGGGGCTGTCGCGGGGACATCCCTGAGCACCCGCGGGAAGGCAGGTTTAGGAAGTGCCAGAGGTGAGTGGCTTCCTCTCACACTTGATTTTCTGGAAAGTTCTGGGTCTCCTGTTTTTCCCTAAGGGAAGTTAGAAACTGAGTTTCTCTTTAGGGGAACGTCTTTGCAGAGTCTGCTGTTTGAATGTTCCCCAGGTGTGGAATACTCAGGGCCATATGTGTTTGGGAACATCCGTGTCCTGAGCGAATTCAGTAAGGAATGGAGAGAGGCCTCCTATCAGCTTGGCCTCTGTTTCCAGCTTGTTGAGGGTTGACGGCTGCTGGTATCCCAGGGAGAGTTAAACACTGGGCGGTGTGGGATGGGAATGTTTGCTCTGACAAGGACAGTGGGAAAGCATCTAAACAAACGTCGCTGTTCTCCGGGCTCCTCGGGGTCGAGCTTGTTTTGTGGTGTTGAGGGAAAGCTACCCTTGTTCCTGTTCCTCACCATTTGAAAGGTGTCCAGGACACGTTCCTCTGGAGAGGTGATGTGCGTGAGTGGGGGTCAGGTCGCAGGCTCCGAGGTTATTTGGGACCTGTCAACTGATTTCCTGAACACACAAGTGCTTGGTAAAGATGTTCCTGATTAGCTAAAACATTTCAAGAGGACGTGATAGCTGGTGGTTGTTTAAAGACTATCACAATTTTCCTGTTACTTTTTAAATGCCTGTTGAATAAGGGAGGATTCACGTATTTTTATTTTCCTGTCTGCATACTTGATATTTTGTTTTTTGTTTTTCATGTGGGTGTGCAGTTAACAGGATTTAGAAGCAGTCTCAGCCCTGGGGAGACTTCAGGGCCGCCTCAGTCAGTGCTGAAGGGAGGCAGGGATTTGGGGGCTGCTACCTCCACAGGAAGGGACACCAAGGGCCAGAGGTCAGCAATCTCAGTGAGGTCACAAAGACGGGCACACCCAGCACCCTGGCCCATGTGCCTCTCCTTCACCTTTGTCTCTGCTCAAAGCTGCTCTCCTGGGTCATCACTGGTGATCTCTAGGTGCGTGCTTGCTTCTTGCAGAAGTGGTGTCTGGCTGTGGTCAGTGTGGGCCCTCAGGACTTCCCTGTTTTTGGCTCACATCAATATTGGGCAGTGGTGTATGTTTGCTTTGGAGTGGTAGATCCGGTGGATTTTTGGCTTTGCCAACTCATTTAATACCTGTTCTCCTAGGTGCTGGGACCCTCTCCTAAGTCGCCTGTTCTCCTAGGTGCTGGAGCCCTATCATAAGCCGCATGTTCTCCTAGGTGTTGTGACACTATCATTAGCTGTGTGTTCTGCTAGGCGCTGGGACCCTATCGTAAACTGCTTGTGAGAGATCTCGGAGGTGCTGCTTATGAGGATCCGCTGCCTGACCTGAGGTGCAACAGTTGCAATTCAAAACCACCCCCCAGAAAAATTGTCTTCCATGAAACCCATCCCTGGTGCCAAAAAGGCTGGGGGACAGCTGGCCTAACGCGGGCTAAGATGTCAGTAGATTTTTGGACTTGGGCCTCAGTTGAAGAGGATTAGATTTTGAAAGGTGGGGTTTGAAGGCTTCTAAAGGGCAGGTTTTCATCTCCAGTGGGGCCTGGCCAGAACTGGGTAGAACTGACCCAGAAGCTGACAACTAGTCAGGCTGGCTCACTGCCTGTGTCCTGTGTGTGCAGCCTTGCTGTTTATTCAATTGTCTGGTGGTGGTGTGGATTCCATCCACAGCCTCAGAGTAGTGGAAGCCATTACTTCAAGGCTGACCTTATTTAACTTTATCAAAAAGACATGAAAATCATTTAGTATAAATCTTCCAGATACCTGTATCCTTTCTTTTCCCAGAGGCTTTTAAGTATTGCAACTTAAAAATCTTCAAAAATAACTTGAAAGGAAAACCTCTAAATATATTTTTGATGAGCACCCTTGACACCTTTAATATGTGAAGTAAATTCCCTTGACTTTTGTATTCCTAGAAACTCGTTCATGTTTGCAGATGACTTTGTATTTTGTCAACAGTGGCCACTGGTTGGTGACCATCAACACCTGCCGTGTATCATTTAGAAAGTTGGATGTGGATGTATTCACTTTTCAGACACACAAACACATGGGCTGTTTTTGGTTTTGATTTTTTTGGTTTTTTTTCTCCCCCCAGCTGAATTCAAGAAAGGGAAACAAGCAGACAGAGTAAGTACCAGAAAGCGTCTAAGTGGCTGGGTGGGGGATCCTACTATGGTGTTGGATTGTGTTCTGCCAGACATCGCTCCTCGAAAAGCTGACCCTGAAACGGCTGGCATTGCCCTCACCCTGGGACATTCGTCTGTCTCACCAGAAAATGAAGAATCTGCCAGAGTACTGTGAGTCAAATTCAGTCAGAACTCGATTAACTAAGAGGCTTTGTCTCAAAGGCCAAAACATGAGGACACATTTTTAATTTTTAAGGAGTGCTTCATTGTGAGTCAGTTCTGATGTGTACTGCATTAGGAAACCTCTGAACTTCCACGGTCAGGCCCAGAACTCTGAGAGAAAGTGGTTGTGCCCTTCCCACTGTTTTTGTCACTAGCTGTATTGATTTCCTTAAAAACCCTTTTTATATGAGTTCTATTATAGTTTGAAAAAAATTCACTTAGGTAGAACTGGAAGCGTTTGCGCCGTGTTAATACTCATGACTCGTTCTGGGTCTCGGTGTATGTGTACTGTATAAATGTACATGTGTGTATGTGGTGTACACATACTACGTGTATTTCCACTGCATGTATTTACAGTGTATAGGTATGTACACTACATTTGTGTCCTACACACGTGCATGCTGTAGGCATGCATGTACATGTGTATATGTGTGTATCTACGGGGATGATTATATGCACACTAGTTGGACACCTATCTGTTCTACATGTGTACATACATGCATGTATTTAATGCCATATACATACCTGTGTACGTGCACCATGTGGGTATGTGCACATTATTTCTGCAGATGTATATATACATATGTGCACACAAGCATGCATGTACACTATGCACACTGAATAAACTTCTGGATATGTACACAATAATACGTATACATGCTGCATATGTACGTACACTATTGCATATGTGTATACGTTTTATACGTTAGTGTACTGATGTACATTGTATACATGTGCATATGTGTACACTGCACATGTGTATGCATGCTGTAGTGCACCTACGTACATTGGATAAGAATGTATGTTATATGCATGTGTATACATATAGCAAATAGCATACCTGTGTACATACGGATGTGCATGTGTATGCCATATACATGTACATACAGGTTATAGTATACCTGTGTACACTGTATGCATATAGACGTGTGTACATGCTCTGCATGTACATACATGTTAGCATACCTATGTACATTTGCTATATGGATGTGTGTATGCTCTATGCTTGTACACACGTAGTGAACTTGTTTGTACACTATATATATTTGGATGTGTGTACACTCTATGCATGTACCCTACATGGATCTGGATGTGTGTGCACTCTGTACGCACGTAGTGCACTTATGTACACTCCACGTATTCGGATGTGTGTACGCTCTATGCAGGTACACGTGTTACAGTGTGCCATATACGTACGTTATGTGGATGTAAATGTGTGTGTGCGCTCTATGGCACCAGGAATAGGGCTCCCGCAGGGATCCAAGAACGCACCATCTCGCTGGCACCAGAGAGTGTAGGATGAAAACAGTTGTTTGTTACAACCTAGTTGAAATTTGGCAGGTTCCTCTACCCTTTGCAACGATCTAGGAACAGTCACTTCATTGATGTTTGTGTTCCTGAAATCATAAACAGCTCTGTGAGGTGTGTCTCATCCCCAGACGAGAGAGGGAACTGAAACAACAATGACTCGGTCACTTAAGTGAGGTAGAACTAACAGAGCAGCTGTCTAGCTTTCTGTATTATAACTTTGTCAGCAGCTCAATGAGAAATCGGCACTCATCAGGAAATGTGTCCACTTTCTACTGTTCTTTATTCGTGGCGTATTAACTGCCTCGTGTTATTCCTCACGATGTAGCAAAATCCCTCCTAGAGTTGTGAATATAAACAGTTCATGACAAATGTAGTATCTTCTTTGTAACATTGAAAACGATATGTAAGTTCATCTTCAGATATTGTTTGGAAGGATGAGAAGGAAGGTGTTTAGGACAAAAGAATAGAGAGCTTTCAAGTAAACAGGGAAAAGAAGGACTTTGTGCAAAATATTTCCAAATTTGGAATTTGAGAATACTAAATCTCACATCTAAGATCATAGGTAGTTTTTTTTTGGGGGGGGGGTTAAAATTAGTACTTGGTTTTCCATGCCTTTGGGAATTTCAGTCCTGATGGAGGATTGCAAGAATAATCTGATTTTTCAGAACAGAAGGGCAGTCTGTCTCAAAGGTAAATTCCAGGTTCTACCATAGAGAAATAGAAATTGCTGTCAACTTTCTGTAAGGTTCTTCAGTTCTTTCCTCTTCTGTGGTTAAAAAACCATCTCTGGGTTTAGTCTCAGCCAAGTTCCTCTTATGAGGTTGCCTTACATTTCGCACAGCTGTTGAGAGTCTTCATCATTCGTAGTTAACTTGTTAAAAGCAAAACCTTGTACTAGTTAGATCTGGGCACCTTGAAGGCAGGGGTTTGTTTTATATTTTTAATAAGCAGCAGGGTGATGGCAGGGCTAGGGCCCTTCCTCCCATCATGCATTCCTCTGAGCTTTCAGAGCTCTCACTGCATGCTGAGTGGTGTTGGCTGTTTAGGGTTTAAATAGGAAGACGAGGCTCTGCGACTTGGGACGCTCTTACTACCTTCATAGAGAGCTTGGTGACAGTTCAGCATGACAGTTTGTGCCCCTGCTGTGTATACTTTGTTACGGCCTCACAGAAAGGGTATTGATTTAAACGTGACTAATTTCTTCATGTTTATTTTTGCCTTTATTCCTAGTTACAGTCCTGATAATTTTTCTTCCTTTAAAATCTTGCTAATGGTTAGTGAATTAGTGATAAACTATATTTACGTGTTCTCTAAATCTAGCGATTTAATTGGAGGTCATTCTTCTTGCACCATGTGTCAGTGCTATGTCAGGATGGCTCAGTTTTACATTGTCAAAGGATTAACTAGAGCAGGATGCAGCCTTACTGGAAATTGCTCGTTTGTGAAATACAGGCACTTTATTTTTTGTTATACTCGAGGTGTGTTCAAATGTAAACATTTTGAGCCGTGTTAGAAGGATATACAAGATTGTAATGAAGAAAGCAGCAACTTGATCAAGTACTAGCTAATGAATTTTATGTTTTAAGTATATGGACTGTGGACCTTGGCAATCAGTTCTCATCTTGACCTTTTATTGTTTTATTAGAATCTTGCTCTGTCACCCAGACTGGAAGGGTAGAGCCCAGGAGTACAATCTCCATTCACTGCAACCTCTACGTCACAGGTTCAAGCGATTCTTATGCCTCAGCCTCCCTAGTAGCTGGGGTTACAGGGTGTGTGCCACCATGTCTGGATAAATTATTTTTAGTAGAGATGGGGTTTTGCCATGTTGGCCAAGCTGGTCTGCAACTCCTGACCTCAAGTGATCCACCCACCTCAGCTTCCCAAAGTGCTGGGATTACAGGTCTGAGCCACCATCGCTGGCCTGACCTTCTGTTCTAATATTGGTTATTCAGTCTCGATGATAGCACCTGGTTGTATTAACTTGGGGTAGAAAGCACAATTGCAATGAATCTGGTTGTGTATATACGTGCTGACTTAGCGTTCATGGCAGCACTGTGAGGTGGGCATTGTTCCTGAAGGAAGGCCGATGGGCAAGTCGGGGCTTAGATACGGGACTTGTGGGCAATCACTGCTGTCCCATGGCTGAGATCAGGCCTGTCTGTCGCCTGTACCCTGAACTCTGAACACACAAACGAGCAACTGTCAAGAGTCGGTGCTCGAGTGTGATGTGGCCTGTGGTGTTTGCCTCGCAGCGCTGCTTTGGCTCGGGGCAACAGGGCAACAGCTCCCTCCCTCGTTCGGCTGCCTGGGAGTCCCAGGAGAACCCACTGATACCGTTTATAAATGCCGGACATCGAGCGTTCTCCTTGGTACCAGCACATCTGGAATTGGACAGCTCGGTTAGATTCTCGGCCAGCAAACCTGTACAAGAGTGTGTGAACTCTGCGTTTGCTTCGCCCGGACAAAGGTGAATTCGTGGTCACTACTGGATGGCAACAGGTGTGGCCTCAGGAGCAGCACGGAGACAGGCACCCGGGTGCAGGAAGAGCATCTGCAAGAGGGGGTGGGGAAGGTGACAGACACAGGCGCGAGTTTAGCTGTTACCGTGGATGGGGGGTGGTTGGGTAAGACCAGATTTTCTCATTGTTGCCCCTTTCTGAAAAAGACCCTGAATTGACTTCTCTGTGGCTCCTCGCGCCTCCTTGTCAGGTTGGAGGAGACTGCTCTCCTGGCTCAGGCCCTGCTTGCGGCATCACGGAAGCTGCTGTTGCTTGCCCTGCCCTCCCTGTGACGTCCTCTGTGCTGTTGTCCGGGAACAGTTCTGCCGAGCAAGCTTGGACTCTGCTCCCTTCTGCTCTTGGATTTCCTGTCTGGAAAGCTTGTGTTCTTTCCTGATTTTTGATGATGCTGAGCTATGTTTTTGCAAGGATCACGCGTGCCTATAGCAGGGAGAAGCCCCTTTGCAATTTTAACATCTTGACGCTCTCAAGCAGAGCTTGCTATCGAAGTTGACAGCCTCCTGTGTTTTTGTTTTGGCAGAAACTGAATTTCAGTCCTAGGACAGCTTCAGCACACTTGATCCTAGCTCTTCTCTCTCACTGCTCCCCTCGTGTGTGGCAGAAATCATATGCCCTGAAGTTTACCAGTCCCTTCATTTGAAAATCAGTTAGTGTATGTGATCCTCATGAGAATTTTACTTTTTATAAAAGCAATCGCAAAGACTGGGTTTTGCGAAACCAGTGTTTTATGTGTATATTAATTGCACTCACAATAAGCTTTGTCTTCTAAATATTTCATGTTTCAGATTAGCCCTGGAATCATGCCCTGGAGTAGTTTTGCTATTCCGCTTTTATTTTTGGCTAAGGTAAAGTTGAGAACATTGTGATATTAGATGTAGTGAGTCCTTTTAGTTTCTTCTATGTCTGTTTTCCTTTAAGCCAGAACCAGCAGACTGATACCAGTTTGTGAGCACCTGGCATCTCCCAGGCCTTTCCTGGGTCTTCCCTCCGCTGTCTTGTGGACAGGGCAGTCATTGGTGGAAGATGAACTTGAGAATCTGTGTGTGGAATTAAGTAAATGTCATAGCTCTCTTCTGTGACAAACTGAATGACATTAAGCCCAGTAAATTGTAACAGCAGACTTTGCACATACAAAGCATTGAACACCAGGAAGGTAACCAGGCTGCGATGCTTCTGGTCCTGCACAAGACCTCCGGTATCACAGCGCATTTAACATACTGGCAGCATTGAGTGTTTGAAAATGTTGTGTATGTACCATGTCCGTGATTTTCGAGGGCCTGGATAAACACCTCTGGTTATCGCAATCTTTATCAATGGGAGCTTAAGGTTAGTACTGGGGCAGACTGTGTTTTAAAGAATTAAGGTGTCTCGAGTATGTTTCAGTTTTCCCATGAAGAAGAAACATGTCAGCTGTTCTTTCCTAGACTGTGGCTATCACAGTGCCCCACCACGGTCGGTCACATGTTTACTTCCCCTCCATTTAACCGGGCTGGGCTTGGGCCAGAGTACTTCGGTTGTCAAATGTCATATGAGGCTGAGGAACTGTCTTCTGCTTCATCATTAGCTTATGGAAACACTGTTTTCCAAAGCATACTCTCCTTTATCATTTGTGTTTATATAAAATAATGGAATGGTTATTTTAACTGTGCAGTTTCCTATGTTTGGTTATTTAATTGCAGAAAGATAATGGTTTTATTTTGCTAAAATCTGTGCTAGGAATTGTGCAAAATCTTTGTGAAATGCCCAGTTTACTAGCTTAAGTTATAGATCTTTGTATAGAAAAGAAAAAGCCTATTGCTACAAGGAGCATTGTCTTTATCGATGCAAAAAGCTTGAAACTTATTGGCCGTGTAGTAGGTAAAAATGCATCAGAATGTGACGAAAATTGAGAAAAGCATTGAAGTTTTAAAATCTGCTCTGCAGTTTTCTTCAACTCCCTTGCAAGATACTTAATTTGAATAAAAGACAGAATAAAGTGTTCCCACTGAGGAAAGTGGCAGGAGGACTGTTTAGAATGTGTTCTGAATCTGAGCAGTCCTGCCACACTCGTCTGTGATGTGGTGGTGTCCATGGTGTCACTTTTACAGAACTTTAAGAATGCCTCTGTGAATAAAATACATTTTATTCTTAGTATTTCTGTTTTGAGTTTTGAGGTGTGTAAAACATGTTAATGGTTTCTTTCCCTTACAGAATTTGCTTGTTCTTTTTTTTTTTTTTTTTTTTTAATGCCTACAAGACTCTGAAGCACATTAATCGCTTAAAAAGGAAAGAAAAAAAAAAAGGGCCAGGCGTGATGGCTCACGCCTGTAATCCCAGGGCTTTGGGAGGCCGAGGCGGGTGGATTGCTTGAGCCTCGGAACTCGAGACCCAGGGAACCAGCCTGGGCAACCTGGTGAAATCCCATCTCTACGGAAAACACACAAATTAGCTGGGCATGATGGCTGCACACCTGTAGTCCCGGCTACTCCAGAGGCTGAAGAGAATCGCTTGAGCCTGGGAGGCGGACCTTGCAGTCAGTGGAGATCACGCCCCTGCTGTCAAGCCTTGACAGAGTTGGGACCCTGTCTGAAAAACAGCAACGTTCATAACGTATGGGTGAACTGCCCGGCTGCTCTGTCTAGAGTAGAATAAATCTAATTATGTTTTTGCCTTTTATTAGCATTGAAATTTTCTTAATTATCCCTTTGTTTTCATTACATTGTAGCAATATATTGCCGCTTAGAGTCTGGAACAAGTAGGCTTCTCTGGATCAGGTTCTTACTGGATGGCTAAAACTTAGAATGATTTTTCCCTTCCTTGGATGTGACTTATAGAACTTTGCCTTTTGAGGTGATGTGCTGCATTTGATAGCGGACACAGGAATGCCCGAAGAATTCACTTACAGGGCTAAAATATACGTGCTTTGTAGTGTTTCCCTCCTAGAATGAAAACGGTACCTCTCATTTGTGGGTCGATGATGCTATTTGCTGAAAACTTTTAAAATTTTATTTATTTTATTTTATTTTTTTCAGACGGAGTCTTGCTCTGTCGCCGAGGCTGGAGTGCAGTGGTGTGATCTTAGCTCTCTGCAAACTCCGCCTCCTGGCTTCACGCCATTCTCCTGCCTCAGCCTCCCGAGTACGTGGGACTACAGGTGCCCGCCAGCACGCCTGGCTAATTTTTTGTATTTTTGGTAGAGACGGGGGTTTCATCGTGTTAGCCAGGATGGTCTCGATCGCCTGACCTTGTGATCTGCCTGCCTCCTTCTTCCAAAGTTCTGGGATTACAAGCATAAACCGCCGCCCCCGGCCAAATACATGTTTGTTTACTGCCTCAGTCCTACGTTGGGTAGCCCTGTTCTTCGTCGGATATTCAGGGAGCGGGGGCATCTTGAGTCTTGAAAGGTGTGCTCTGCGAGATGGGAATCTTCCGGCTGCTTATTTAGGGAATCCTGCCGGCTGTCATTTACTGGAGAGCGCAGTTTCCTGGCTGCCCTGGTCTTTGAGGGGAGGGAGACTGAGGGGTCATTTTCCCACCTGGACCAATGTGTTTATTAAACCTGGTTTGTGTATCATTTGGATCTTTTTATGAAGGAAAAGCTACATCTGTGACTTTCAGATGAGTGGAAGTCATGTTAAAAAAAATATATATATATATAAATATATATATATATAAATATATATATATATATATATATGGCTACTATGGAGAAGTTTTGTTCTTGTGACCTGTGAATACAGTCACAGGAGAGCAGAATGTTCACGGTGTGGGTGCTTACAGTGTACATGCAGAGTCACATTCTTCACTAGTATTACGTTAAAAAGTGACAAATAAGAGAAAAATATTTTGCTCATTACAACGTCGGTAAGAAGCTGGCAGCACTCTTGTTTTTGGAGGGGTGTGAAGGGAATATTGAGAAAGTGTCATCAACATTAGACTCGCCCACTCTGCAAATCCTGTGCCAGCTGGAGTGAGGATCCCGTGATGGAAAGATGCACCCCTGTTCCCGGAAGGAGTTGAATCTTTGTAGCGCTCAGGACGCATGGTTCATCTCTGTATAAAGGCAGAGTGTGAAACGCCGTGGAGGCTGAGAGAAGCGATGTGGTTAGCAAGTATGAGTGAGACGTTTGGGGCTTGTTAGCACCTGGCGTGTGTGCAGCAAGCTTTGCTATCTGCACATGTGTGATCCTTAGAACACTGGCGTCTGGAGCCATGGGGGCTGTCGAGGGCCCCAGCTCCCGGCGGGCTGAGGAGTTCCCTGTTACCACCAGGATAACCGTGATTTTTGAAGGCTGTCACTCAATCCCAAGTCCTGGAAGGGGGCTCCTTTCAGAGAGGAAAACACCCCTAGAGCCTCAGGCAGAATTCAGTGATTTTTCTTATAATGTTGCTTAGATTTCGCAAACATGAAACCAAGAACATATTTCAGAATGCTTATGGTTCTTTTGTAACCATGGAAACAAAGTAAGTTGCAGTCGATGGACAGTTTGCGGAAGCTGAACTGCCTACATCGTGAGCACGGCGCTCTCCCTACCGCCCTGGGCCTTGCTCCGGTTTTCTGGGGAGGCTTTGCAGGGCCTCTTGGCTGGGATACCTCTCTCATGTCCAATGTTGCTACCCCTGGTCACAGCCATACTGCTGGGCACCTGCGACGTGAGGTCACTGAGTGGACACGGAGCCGCGGGGCAGCAGTTGGTCAGGAGGTGGCATCCACATGGTCCGAAACAGGTTTCTGTTCATTAAGAATGATCATTGCAATAAAAACAGAGTGAAAGAAAACTCTACTGACCTGAGAATGCGTCCGCTGAGTTGCATAGGGAAGTGCAGTGAGGAAGGTGAGGGCTGAAAGGAAATGAGGGAGGGAGAGGAAAGGAGAGAAGGGAAGCGAAAGGGGGAGGGCGGATGGGAGTGAAGAGGGAGATGGAGGAGGAAGAAGAGAGAGGGCGGTGGGCAGGAGCCTGGGAAATGTGTCCCAGAGCCGGTTCCTGACCGTCGTGGGTGCGTCAGAGCTGATCTTCCAGGAGAGGTGGCCTGGGAGGGCTGACCCTTAGGAAGTGAGGGCCAGGGGGAGCTGATTTTTTGGCCCTCAGCGGGGCTGTTGTTGACCTGAGATACAGTCGATAGTTTTCCTGAAGAGATCGTCTGCACAGCCACCGTTTGCTGCCAGGTTGGAGACAGAAGTGCTCCTCCCCATGGATTCTTTCTAGTTTGTGGATTTTTCCCAGTTTACCTGAGCAGCCTGTCAGTGGAAATGTCGGGGATTACTAACATGTCTCCATTCTACAGAGCAGTCGACCAGCTTCCAATCCTGTAGTTGTTGGGGGCACCATTCCGGTCCTGTCAGTGCCGGCCCAGCGTGGAAGCCGCAGCCCGAGGCGCTGGGAAACCTGCGGGGCTCTCACTGCCAGGGTTCTGATGGGAATCGAGCGCTGGAAGAAAGATGTCCTTAGGGCAGAGCCTGGCGAGGAGGGGGTGCTGCTGTTGCAGCAGTACATGGAATTTCAAATGACAAATGAAACAAGCTTTTAATTATGACCAGAGCCCTATGCTCTGCGTTTCTTCAAATGGAAATGTTGTGCTGAAATGAAATTGCTGTTAATCGGTTGCCTCATGCAAGACGCAAGACGGAGGGCTGGGAGCAAAGTAGAACGTGGACTTATCTACAAAGCTTCCTCCTCTCAGACTATCATCAGCTGGATGGTGCTACACAGGAATATGTGAGAATTCGTGTGAGAAAGGTGATGGGTGCAGACCTGTGTGACCGGCAGGTGTGGGGGAGGTTTGAGAGAAGCTTTTGGCTGAAGTGATGTCAGATGCAGGAGCTGAAGTGTGATGTCTGTCTGGATGGAAGAGCACACACGCCTCTGGGCTGCGGGAAACAGATAAAGGAGGAGGTGGACAGACGTGAGTCGTGTCTTAGGAATGGTAGCAATTCAGGCAGACCCAGGATCAGGCTCCCACGGGGGAGGAGTGGATATCAGGACCCAGGGAGCGTGGGGCGGGGGTCATGCCCAGGCCTCTGCGGGTCTTGCTCTTGTGTCAGCAGGGCCCTGTGCTTGCCCTCCTTAAAACTTTCCTGATCCATAAAACGGGCACGACAAAATCCACCTTGTGACACTGAAGCTTAAATGAGATGATGTACATGGTGTCTTCCTTCCCTTCCTGACACATCCTAGACTCACAGCTATGGTAGCAGCGACAGACTGGATGGAATGCTGGAGCTGCTTTGCGCCTGGTGAAGCCACATGGATTTGTGCAGTGCTGGCGACTGTCTCTGAAAGCCTTTGGTCATGGCAGTGGCAGCCTGGAGTGGCTCCTGGCATACTTGAGTCTGTGGAGTGCAAGGTTGACTGGAGCTCCGGGGCCATTGATACTGTCCAGGGGTGAGCTGATGAGGCCCTAAAACATGGGGGGAAGGCCGAGAGGACTTGGCTGCCAGAAGCATTGTAGATTTCTGGCTTCGAGAACTTGCTGACTTATGGACATAGGAAGGTAAACCCAGATGGCTCCAAAATTGTAAGTCCAGAAGAAAGGTGGGAGGGTACAATTGCTGACTAGGTCATGGTTGCCCTGTCCCTTTGTTTCTGGCCATCGTTTCTCCTCCCTCCCCCTGCCTTTGTGGGCTGGAGGGCCTGAGCCTGCACAGCGGTCTATTTCATGATGACAATGGCCGATTATTACCCTGCAGTAAGAAGTCTCTCCATTTTATTTGGCAGCAGTAGTTAAATAAATTTAAGGAGTGATGGTGTAGTAGTATTGGTTTTGTTTGTGCTTTTTTTTTTTTTTTTTTTTTTTTTTTTAGTGTCATTTAACTGAATGTTATTTCCAATTTCACTGATCACTTTGAGAGGCCAAAACATGCTTTGATTTGTTATTTTGTGTTTGAGCTAGTTTATTGCCTCACAGGAATGCCAAGTATTCTGTTGTCACACATCATTAAGTATCTCAAATTGTGTTACTATAATACTTAGCTGAATTACCTCCCTTATTTTGGCTTTTAAAAATCTAAAATCTGTGTGAAACACAGGATGGTGCATCTCCATTGAGGGTTGTTGAGAAGTGTGACTTTTGCTGGCATGCTTGAGAATCAGTGACATTATTTTATAGAAACACTTTGTAACTGACAGCAAAGCTAGAAGCTCCTGTAAAGGGCAGAGTAGGCAACGTGTGATGCTTTGAGGGCCATAGAAGTCTCTGCATATATTTCTTTTGTGAAAACGTCAAAGTGTAAAAATCACTTCTGGTTCCCTGGCCAAGGCTCGGTCGGGGATCGTGGTTTGCAGACCCTTGACAGCAGCTTAGCTGAAAGCTGGTCTCCCATGCGGTGAG
Organism: Macaca nemestrina; assembly: GCF_043159975.1. Classification (NCBI taxonomy): domain Eukaryota; kingdom Metazoa; phylum Chordata; class Mammalia; order Primates; family Cercopithecidae; genus Macaca; species Macaca nemestrina. The sequence goes on from NW_027257605.1 coordinate 64,988, forward strand.
CAGGAGCCTACCTCATTGCTTCAGCCAGAAAGATGCTGCCCTCATGCTGAAATTTACTTCAAACAAACTTGAAAGCTCTGGCACCGCTGCTCATTTCCATACTGTTGCAGGCTATCTAAAATACGGAGGATGCCGTGGCGTTTTGATTTTGTTACTCCTCTTGAAGGGCTCTGAGATGGCTCATCGCGAGTTAGACATTTGCAGAAATGATCAAGCAGAGCTGCAGTCATCTTGCAGATCAAGTGACGTTTTTTCTGAAAGCTTGTTACAGGCTTAAATTTCTGATCCCGTTCCATCCACTGATCTTGTATGATTGGTTTTGTTTTGCACCCATTTGGGTCTGTGAAGCGTCTCCCCACCGTGGTAGAACTTTAGCTCTGATTTCATGCATGATTCGATATCCTTACTCCTCTTCTGTGAGGAGAAAGCGCTGTAGCTCCTGCGTGGTTTCCGGCCCCTCCCTGCACGCGGATGGATTGGGAGGTATTTGTGGTGTGTGAACTTGCTACCCCCAAAGGCTCCTTGTTGACTCCCCTGGACCAGACTCTTCCCTACTCCCATGGACTGCACTCCTCCCTCCTGGTTCATTCCCCGGACCACATTCCTCCCTCCTCCTCCCTGGCTCACTCCCCTGGACCACACACGTCCCTCCTGGTTCACTCCTTGGACCACACTCCTCCCTCCTGGTTCACTCCCTGGATCACACTCCTCCCTCCTGGTTCACTCCCTGGGTCGAACTCCTGCCTCCTGTTTCACTCGCTGGGCCGAACTCCACCCTCCTCCCTCCTGGTTCACTCTCCTGTGTCCCCACGCCTCTCTCCTGGTTCACTGCCCTGGGCCCCTACGCCTCCCTGTTGGTTCACTGTCCTGGGCCCCCATGCCTCCCTTCTTCTTCACTCCCCTGAGCCCCCACTCCTCCCTACTCCCCTGGGCCACTTTCCTCCCTCCTGGTTCACTCCCCTGGGTCCCCACTCCTCCCTCTTGGGGTCGTGTTAGTTTCTGCTGTGCTTGTGCCAGCACGATAAGGCTGAGTGGCAGCTCCAGGGCTATGGCTGCGCGCGCAGCTGTGGTGTTAGTGCAGAGAACTGTGGGGATGCAGCTGCCCTTGCTGTGATGCTTCGAGTGTCACAGTCGGTATGGGAAACTGGGTGGGATGTGGATGTCCCAGGAAGGGACAGGAGCCTCCCCTCAGCCTCTGTCAAACAGTTCTCAGCCAGGCATGGTGGCTCATGCCTGTAATCCCAGCCCTTTGGGAGGCCGGGGTGGGTGGATCACCTGAGGTCAGGAGTTGGAGACCAGCTTGACCAATGTGGTAATTTTTGACACGTTAAGGATTAAGGAAAATGACTCTCACTCGTTTGCCTTGCTTTTTAATTGATGATTGGTGTAGCCCAGTAGTCTGAACTTGTTAAGCAACCATTCTTACTGAAAGACTAATGTTTAAAAGTCTCTTCCTCTGGACACGTCTTTGGCTGCTGTAATCAAATGCAATGTAATCAAATGCAATGTAATCAGCACTGGTTAATGGCTTTCCTTGTTTGGCTAACAAATGCTCCTCAGAAACTTTGGTTTCTTGTTATTTTCATTTATAATTATGTTTTAAGCCTTCTAATTTTTCTAGCTTTCCTGCGAGTTGGGAATAACTGTGATGGGTGCTTAGTTTGGGATGTTGACGTATACTCTATGCCCAGCTACTATGCCATTGTGTGAACACTGATTTCTCACTTTCTCATGAAGACTGATTTCACCTAGTTTGGTAAATTCTATTAATTTTAAGGAAGGGAGTGGAATGCAACTGCTGTTAGGAGGCTTTTTTAAGGATCGGGGAAATGTTGCCATGATTATTACCGTTACAGAAGGAACATAAAAATACGTGCTGCCTTCAGTCATGATGAATATGTAAGTCCGCGTCTGGGACTGCAGAAAACGGCAGCCCCAAATCTTAAAATCGTGTGGATGTACCAAGCCCATCTGCAGGGCACTGTGGAGCAGCCTGCATTAGCCGAAGTTGGCCCACAAGCCCTGAGGGATGGTGTCTGAGTTATGATAAGGCTCTGACTTGGGATTTAACAGATCTCCTAATACTGTGATATTCTAAACAAAGACACGATAATGCCCAGGGAGCCCAGTGGGCACCTGTAGGCAGTGCAGGTGAGAAAAGGTTCCAAAGAAGCTTCCTGCAGCTCAGCTAGGAGGATTCTGTAAGGCAGTAGACACATCAATGTTCACATAGGAGTGTTGAGCTATATTCATTCCTTTTAAGCAGCCAGGCTTGTGTGTGTTTTTAGGGGCACTCACATAGCGCCCCTTCCACCCTCACTGCCGGTTGTGCCTGTTTGATGTTGCGGATTTCTGTGTTAAGTGTGTCCACTCTCCAAATGTATCTCTGTCTCTAGAATATTTTAGAGTAGATCATTTATTGTTTAAACGCTTGCTTTTAGTGAGGAAGAAATCTTTAAAACGGGCCATACAGACCCTGCTATAAATGTTGAACAATGGAATGTGTAATGTTTAACACGTCGTGTTTAAAGTAGAAGACAGTTTAATTTAGAAATCCTGTTGGAATGCCAACTTAAATTACCACCATCCGTATGCATATGGAAAAGAATGAGAGAGAATGTGTACAGAATTGGAATTTTGTCTATTTTGTCGAGATTCTGTAATGTATCAGGTACAAGCCTCACTTCATGATTTAAATGCATGAAGCTGAAATTACAAAACTTGACAAAAACATGCCTTTGAATAGTGAGCCTTTATCCTCCTTGAAATAGTGATTTATTCACTAAAATGTCCACCTGCAACTTTGTCAAACACATTTGTTGCATTAGTTCTCAAGTGAGCTCAGTTTTCCAGACAGGGAGATTATTATTGCTTAGTGTTTGTCCTGATGATGTTGGTGAACAGGGAAAATCCTATGATGTGGATCCTCTGTGTGTGTTACACAGCAGACGCGGCCTGCCCAACCCTCTGCCTGTAACTGGGAAGCTTGACTGTCGGGATCATTGTAGAGAACCTTGAGGAAAGCAAAACAAAAAGCCTCTGGAGTAGCAAAAGATGTAGCTGATTTCATGCAGTAAAACTTACACATTTTTCTTTAAAATGCATCCTTCGGAACCTCAGTTTGCTGATTATTTTAGAATTACTGTAGTCTGCTGACAGCAGTCGTGGGAACAGGTGCATGGCCCGGCTGGTGCAGGGGGTCTCAGAGCGGAGTCACACTGCTGACACCGAAGGAGGGGCTGGAGCCATCACGCTCGTGACTCGTGCAGATGGCCTTGGCTGACCTCCAGAAGAGAAAACGTCAGTATCCAAGGAGGAAAAAGTCTATTAATTTCATGAGTGTTTGCCTTCGCAGTGGCTACAACCCTGAGTTTGTGGCACCTGCTGTCTCTGGAATGAGGAGTCTTCCCTTCCTGGCAGACAAGCTCTAGATGGGCACAGGAGCTGTGGTTGCTGGATTGAAGAGGTTTCCTTCTTGGGGAGGTGGCCTTCGAGCCTGACATGAAGGAAGCTGTGACTGGCGGGAAAGGGCCTTGGAGACAGTGTATTTACCAGGAGGGTCAGTGACTGAGAACCATCCTGTTCCGAGTGTTGCCATTCTGGTTCTAGAGTAAACTTGGGGAGAAACAACAGCCAAAAGCCTCGAGGAATATTCTGTGATGTTGATCACGTTTGGTAGATTTGTTGCTGAGACTCTGAAATGAGAAGCCCTGGAGGTGCAGGTCTATCAGGCCGTGGGACGTGGGAGAGCTGCTGCTTCAGGGGTTGGAGTCCCCGTGCCAGAGGCTCAGTCCTGCAGAGACTTTTGCACAGTGGGCAACTGCTGCCTCTGGTTGATTGTGAGTCCCCCAGATGAATACCCATGAAAGGTACCATGTCAGTAAAGAGTCAAACTCTGTGAAGCATTTGGAGATTTATTCTGAGCCAAATGAGTTACCATGGCCCTTGATATTACCCTCAGGAGATCCTACGAACGTATTCCCGAGGTGGTCAGAGCCCAGCCTGGTTTTATAGCTTTTAGGGAGACATGAGACAATCGATCAAATAAATGTAAGATGTACATGGGTTTGGTCTGGAAAGGTGGGACAACTGGAAGCAGGGGTGTCCAGGTCATAGGTAGATTTGAAAATTTCCTGATTGACAGTTGGTTAAGAGAGTTGTCAGATAAGGGGTTGTGGAGACCAAGGCTGTGTCATGTGGAGGAAATCCTCCAGGTAGCTTCGGAGAGAATAGATTGTAAATGTTTCCCATCAGACTAAACGTCTAAGTTCTGTCTAATTCCAGAAGGGAGGTAGGGTGATGAGGCAAGTCCGACCCCCCAGCGATCATGGCCTGGACTAGTTTTTCAGATTAGCTTTGGAATGCCCTTGTCAAAAGCCGGTGCTGTTCAGATGGCCAAAGTGGCTTCGAATTCTAATGTTTTTACAACCAGAAGGTGATTGTGTTTTTTTCTGTGGATGACAGCCAGTGTGGTAATTAATATTTTGTTAGCAGATTAAGTTGGAAGTCAATGTGTTTTCATGTATGTTAATTATTAAATCATCAACAAACAGAGAAGGGCTTACTTTGAAACCAGCCTGAGACTCAAGAGACTCATCAAAGAAAACGATGGACTTGGGAGAACTGATTCACGTGTTTACTGCGCCAAGTTTCAGGCATTATGAGAAGTCTGTGCTGATACATTGTGACTTGAGAACTTAAATCTTGATGGACTCTTAAGAGTGAGGCTTTTTTCTTTTTCTTTTAAACGGTCAGCGTTTCTGTCTCCTGTGTTTTGTCTTCCAGCTGTGGAGCACTTTAGGTTTGTGTTCACGTGGCGTTGTTCCCTGAACCACCAGGTTTGTGGCTCCGCGGTCCTGCCCGCCTTGATCGCGTCTTCCCCGCCCCGTGGGTTTTATCCTGAGGACGGTTCTCCGCTGTGTGGAGTGGAGGATCAGTGGACAATGGCTTTACCGACTCATTTTCTATGTAGCTCCCAGTTTCTCAAAATCATAATTGTCTTGGATTCCCTGTGAACTGGGAGTCAGGCCTTGGGCACAGTGCTGGGTGGCCTTGGGTGCAGTACTGGGGAAGGAGGGAGAGATGAGAATAGGAAGGATGGGTTTGTCAGGGGAAGGACCCCTTTGCCGCATTCCTGTGTCTGTTTTAGGTTAAAGATGAATGGCCAGGTGGTGGATGTCTCCCCTGCTGTGGCTGGACCTCGCTGTGCTGAACCCTGAGCAGGGGCCCCAGCAGCTGCCTCCTGCCAGGCCGGGGCCACAGGGCTGGGCTGCTGCCTCTAGGGTGGGTTGCGAGGGCTCGTGCCAAGTTGCAAGGGTCTGCACCGCTCCTGTGTGACCTGAGGGGCATGGGGGAAGCTGGTCTGTGCTCCTTACCTGGGAGAAGTTGAGCTCACCTGGGCCAGAGCCTCTGGGGAGGTATTAAGGCAGAGGCCTGGAATTCCTGCTTTCCCCAGACAGCAAGAAAGCTCAGTGTTGCACCTGCTCTGAGATGCCCTCAGCAGCCATATATAGTTGACTTGAACATGAGGGAAGGTGCCAATTAACCCGGCTCTGTGGAGAGCTTTGAGGAGTCCAGGCCCTGGGCCCCGGGCTTTTAAATATGTTCCTTCCTGAACAAAAAAGAACAAAAGATCCCTGTGGCTGATGCTGACTGCATGGGGTAGGACATGCCGAGCTTGCGTGGGGCTTGCCCCTGAGTTTTCCTGGTGCTCCTCCCAGCTCCCACGGACACCAGCCTCTCCAGGCCGAGGCTTGTCCTGTTTAGACCCTTGTTGGTGGGGTCTGTGGTCCTGGATCGAGGGCCCAAGCACTTCTTTCATGATTATAAATGATTCACCAGAGACGCACGGCTGCCCCCAAACATCTCACGAGCATGAGATACAGCCAGTGTCGACGCCGCAAGCTCATAATTCTAGTGGAAAGAGGAAATTTTACTTTTAATGTGCTCGTGTGACTCAGATGCAAATATTTAATTCCCGTTCAACTTTCAAGACCTTGAGAACCTCTGAGATTCCTTGAAAGCTGTTCCTTTGCCCCACGACTAACTCTCCTGTGGAAGGAGGCTGGGGTGGTCCGCGGCGTCTGGGGTCCTGCTGCGTTCTCCAGGATTCCTTAGGTTTCATCATTAGTCCCAGCTCTTCAGCAGGTGGAGCTGATTGACTCTGACATTTCCATTATATTGTTCTTGTGTTGCCTCAGTTAACTTAGAATAATCAGTATTTACCAGAAATAATTGATGGCGAGATGGGAATTATTGGTGATTCCCTGACATAGGCAGCCTGTATAGATAAGCGTGTTACACGGTGTCTGATTTCTGAGATGTTGGTCCAAACCTTCTCAGCAACACACTTTGAAGGGTAGATTCCTGTGCAGGAGAAGCTGCTTTTCCCCGAGACGCGGTGGCGGCCCCTGCACTGGCATGGCAGGGTGGGCGTGTGACTGGGCAGGGCTGGACCTGCTCCTGTCCGCCCCTGTGCGGGGCGCGTACCTCCGCACCACATGTGTGTCGAGGGTGCCTGCCTTTGTTCCCCCAGCTCGAACTCATAGAATTGTATACCTTCCTGACACATTCCTGCATAGAGATGATTAGATCTGGGGGCTGAATCTCAATCTCACATGCATGTAGGTAAATTATTCACGTAAATGACTTGGGTCCTCCACGTTCAGGGTCAGGAGGCGCGGGGTGGGTTTGGAGACAACTGCCTGGCCTCAGGAAGTTTCTCTCAGAGCCTGTTTCTTTCTCTAGCAAAGTAAATGATGCCTTCCTCACGGGGCTTGACACACGCTCAGTACTCAGATGCTGTCTGGTCTTTATTATAGTTAGTATTTGGGGAACAGCATGGCTGGTAAGAAAATGCGTTATCTTTACAATTTATAGAATGTCACACAAGGCAAGCGTGAAACCGGGACTCTACCCTAATCTGAAGGTGCTGGTGCTTAGTCTTCTGAAGCATTTTGTTGTAATTCTGGCGTGTGTCAGCCAAGTCATATGATGGCACCGCATGCGTGATGCCAGCTCAGTTACCTTGGAACGGGGAGCATGAGGCTGCCAGGGAGCAACCCTCCTACCTCCAGCCTTCGGCGGTTTCTCTCTCTCCTTCCCTCTGTCCCTCCCTATCCCCCACTCCTCCTTTCCACTCCTGCTCCCCTCCCTACCCCCCTCACTTACTCTACAACAGAGGTCCAGACTTTGACAAATCCCAGCTGGGCCTATTTATCACTGGGCTGGGAAACCAGAGGGAAAGGGGCCCAGTTACTACAAAAATAGAGAATTGAAATAGAATGTGAACTACTTTTGCGTATTTCTTATTTTAATCTGAATATGAAAGGCAAGTATCAGCATAAAAAGGGTGCTAACTGCGCCACACAGCTCCAAGTCTGCCTTGTCGGGGCTCCGTGGGTTCCCACGCCCTGGCCTTCTCTATGAGTGTCTGGACACGCCGTGGCTGCGAAAGGAGCATTCAGTTATGGTCCTTTGAATGTTGCAGAGTCATGTTTAATAAAAAAATCTTCACGTTTACCCACAGCCAAGTCTTGATTTAATAACAGGTACTGCAGGTCTCTGGGTGGGCCTGAGCCTCTGTTTTAGAAGCAGCCGCACCATCCGAGGGGCAGGTCCGTGTGGGCTGGCAGGCGGCCTGGTCCTTGGAGCACAGGGTGGACCTGACCCAGTCCTGGCAGTGGGGGGCCTTGCAGTTCTAGAATGTAGTGATGCAACCTGTGGCATAAATAAAAAGCCTCATGTGCCCCCATGAGAAGCTGGGGCTTCCCCTCAGTACTGTGGTGTGCTGTGTTTGTGATCGTGCAGATGTAAAAGGGTGAGGGAGATGTCTAAAAACTAGGCTCCCAAAGACAGCCCTTCATGTCGGGTGCTTTCATGTGTGTATGTACACCTGTTTGACGAGTGTACACCTTCACGCGTGCACCTGTTTCACGCATGCACACCTGTTTGTGCATGTGCCTGTTTCACACTTGTGCCTGTTTCGCGTGTGTGTGTGCCTGGGCATTCCCCTTGTATTGCGTCATACGTTGTATTTTACAGATTGTTTTTTTTCAGTTTGTATCGTGAGCTTGTAACGACGTCGTGAAGAAAAGAGGGGATCCTGGCAGCCTTTGGCTCTGAGAAACGTGATGTCACGGGAACAGATGAGACAGCCCGGGTGAGGCCGGCAGAGGCCATCGTGGCCTGGGAGTCCGTGCACATCCACTGTCTGTCGCTGTGTGACAAGTGACCACAAAACTAGGGGCTTAAGGCAAAGTACACGTACGACTGTACAGCTTCTTCAGGTTGCAAATTCAGGGCAGCCTTGCTGAGCGGCTCTGGCCCAGTCCCCCGGGTCACCGTGAAGATGCTGTCCAGGGCTGCAGCCATCTGTAGGCTCAGCTGGGCTGGAGGTTCTGCTCCAGGATGCTGTGCTGACGTGTCTGCGGGCAGAGGCCTGGTCCTCCACACCTGGTCCCTCCCTGGGGCTGCCAAGTGCATTCCTGCCCAGGGCCGCTCCTTTCCCCAGAGACGTAGCAGTGCTGGTCTTATGCCCAGCGTCAAGGTGGCCGGGTCAGGAGCAAAGACTTGTTTCCCCTACTCGGCGGCTACTCCTGCAGGGCTGGGAGACAGTGGAGGTCGCGCAGGAAGGTGTTCGCTGAAGACCGTGCTCTGTGACTTGACGGGTGTTCCTCCCAGGAGGGTGAAATGGAGACTGGACGCTGGGAGCGGCATCCTGCGTGACCCCACGTGTAGTGGGCTCACAGCAGAGCTAAGTCCTTCCTTTACAGATACTTTTCAGAGTTTGCCCGTCTTTAGATTCTCTGATTAACATGTCTGAGGAGGGTCCCAGGAGTCTGCCACCTGCCAGGCCAAGGAGGTTCCCTACATGTAGCTGGTACCCTGACACCCTGAGAAATGTGACTCGAGAGGATCATCTGAGTTTCCTAAATGAGTCACCTGCCTTCTCTTCCCTTTGCTTTTATGCCTCCCCCAGGGTGGGTCAGTCCTGTCAGCCGCAGCGATACCTGCATGCTGGGGTTCCAAGGAGATTGGGGGTGTGTCGGGTCCCCCAGGGAGATTCGGTGACTGAGGATGCTGTCATAGCAGCCAACATGTCCCTATCGTTTTCACTTTTAATGAAGTTCAGTTACTAGGTTTTCTGAGGCACAATGATGTCCTTGTGAAAAATTGGTGATCAGGGAAGCAAGCAAGTGTGGGAAAATGATCCTGCCCTTAAATCTAAAAAATGATGAAACAGCAAAGAGCCCTGAAGAGCCCATGAACCTCCTCATGGGGCAGTGAGGAGACACCTCAGTAATGGCTTAAAAAAAAATGAGATCATACTGAAGAAAAAGTACACTAAATTTTGGGTCTCCTATGGGTAAAGAGATTGTGGTTTACATTTTGGAGGCATGCATTTATATACTTATTTATTTTTCTTTGCTGGATTTAGAATTAGTTGAAATAATTGTGTTTTATAAATTTAAAAAAATGGGGTATATGAAGTCTAATCTCTTTGTGACATTTCTGTACTGTGAGACTCCACATACAAAAGTGAAGCCCAGACTGTCTGTCTCTAATGAGCCAGAGAGAGGTGGTCATCTCCTGCAGGCCGGTCTGGTCTCCAGGCATCTGGCCATCCTCCCAGTCTTGGGCACACCTGCATCACTGGTGCTTCCTGCCAGACTGTGACTCTGCCCAGGTTTCAGGAGCACCCGGAACTGTTTTCCTAGGGCCTCCTGCTTTGTCCTGGCTCCTGGAAGCACAGGCTTTTGATGAAGGACTCTCCCCACTGCTAGGTAAATTGGTGATTGCCCCACAGTCTGTGTTTCTTGCATGGGGCGCAGAGCGTCTGGGCGTGGTGTCGTGGCCCTGGAGCCAGCTCTAGGACTGCCCGGCGGCCTTGCCTCCGCCCCTCATCTGGGAACAGGGCGGTGGGGAGGAGAAGGAAAGCAGGGTCTTGCCCCTTCTGCGTCTCGAGAACACGGGAACACATCGTCCCATTGCCTCGCACCATTCACAGCCCAGGCTTGTGTGAAGTATTATTTTATAACCTCCCCTGACAATGATGTATTTTATATAAGCAGCACATAAAGTGGTAATTTAATACCCTATCGAGGAGGATTAAACAATAAGGAGCAGATATCGCTGTAGAAAAGTTACTTTATCCGGGAAACATTTATCTACTGCAGGTGGATGTGAACCATGGCTTCCTCCTCGGTGGCTCCTGACGAGCCTATGAGATTCTGTCCTGTTCGCCACTGTTAGTTATAAGCTACACCTTTCCTTCTATGATGTTAGTTACAAGCTCTACCTTTCCTTCTATGATGTTAGTTATAAGCTCTACCTTTCCTTCTATGATGTTTATTTCTTGCCTGTTCACCACTGTTACAGTTAAAAGCTATACTTTTCCTTCTGCGATGTGTATTTCTTCCCTATTCACCACTGTTAGTTACAAGCTATACCTTTTCTTCTGTGCTGTATATTTCTTGAAGGCATGGACTAAATCCTAATTCCACAGTATTTGATGAACACGCTCAAGAGATACTTGTTTGAATGAATGGATTAATGGAAAATAGAAGTGGTGACTTCACTTTTAATTCATTATGTCAAACTTTGTTTACATGGAAAATTTTATGGTCCTTTGGATAAACAGGGCCTCTGTGCAGGGTTGTTAGAGATTGTGAGAGTGCCTCAAATGGCTCTGTGGCTCTAGGCCCACAAAGGTCTTTCAGGGACTTGGTGGCGGCACCTGTGTTGAAAACTGAGTTCTGCAAATCCATTCGAGTGACCTGCCAGCACACACAATCCTACTTCCCAATTGATTTCTGCACAGAGGCTTCTCCTGAATGCCCCAGGTGAACGTGGGTTTAGCCAGCACTGCTGGGCTTCCACAGCAAGCCAGGGTGCTGCAGGGATGAGAGAGAAGAGGGGCAGGACCAGGATCTTCTTGGGACCCAGTCCCCGTGTGGGGACGCTGCCTGGCCTGGCTCTTCTGTGGGAGGTCAGGGAAATGATGGCATGGAGGGACTGTTGGCACGAGCTGCTTGCTCAAACATAGATCCCAGTTCTGTGTGAGAGGCAAAATAGAAATTTATGTGGATATCATCAGTAACATAGCAAATATGGGCTTCTTCCCTAGGGTGGCTGTGACCCTCTTGCTCATCTGCTGAGCAAAGGCCAGGCCCGGCCTTCTGGGCCTCCACAGTGAGCTTTTCCCAAGCTCTGTCCACTCCGTGGAGATGGCCAGAGCCAGGGCAGACAATGGGGTGTTTGCCACTTTTTGTTTTTCTTTTTCGAGACGGAGTCTTGCTCTGTTGCCCAGGCTGGAGTACAGTGGTGTGATCTCGGCTCAGTGCAAGCTCCGCCTCCCAGGTCACGCCATTCTCCTGCCTCACCCTCTCGAGTAGCTGGGACCACAGGTGTCTGCCACCACACCAGGCTAGGTTTTTGCGTTTTTAGTAGAGACGAGGCTTCACCGTTTTAGCCAGGATGGTCTCGATCTCCTGACCTTGTGATCCACCCGCCTCGGCCTGCCAAAGTGCTGGGATTACAGGCATGAGCCACCACACCCGGCCAGGTATTTGTCGGTTTTTGAAAGCTACATTTAAAGAATGAAATAGACTGAACAGAATTACTTCCTTTTGAATGTTTAATACTTAATCTACCAGAACACTTAAATACAGTTAATGTATTCAAATAATAAGAAAGAACTTTCCCTCCATTTCCAAAGCAAAAGTATAAACAATCTTTTACTTGGCAGGGATTTCACTATGTTTCTTAAAAGCCGGCAAGCACTTTTCCTGAAATAGACCCGTCTCTTCCTCTGCATAGATCCTATGAACATTTTAGCTACATTTCTGCTATATCTTGATGTGTGATAGATTATAGAAAATTCCTTGCTACTGGAACTTCACGATGCTTTCCTTTTAAACATCAAATAGAAAGTATGGATAGTAAATCTCAGATTAGTTGCCATTCTTGGTCTTGGTAGAGCTGCCACCAACAGCCTCTGTCAATTACAACAGAGTGTGTCTCCCCAGCAACTAGGTTTAGATTGCAGACCAAGCCAGGATCACCCAGGATTCAATGCAACGTCTTCCAAAGCTGTAGCCACTGCTCCTGGAAAAGATTTGAGAAGCCCTCCCTTTGATGCCTGTGCATGGCTGTTCTCAGATCACAGCAGCTGCAGCAGCATCTCGGAGGATGCCGGCAGGGGTGTCCTGGGTACTGACTCCACGGCAGGGGCCTGCAGTATCTGAATGAAATGGCCGTGACACTGTGCACCCTAGAGGAATCCACAGCCACGTTTCAAAGGTGCAGTGGCCCGAGGTGAACCCCAGAGCACTGAGGAGCCTGGAGTTGACCTGTCACAACTCCATTGAGAGAACTGACTGAATTCCGAACCTGTGCGGGCAAAAGATGGCTATTTGCGCTTGGCTCCTTCCCAGGACAGGGCAAGGGAGGTTGTCTGTACAGCTAGTGGGAGCTTGACTCTGTTCACACTCGGGGCTGAGTCACGCTCCTTTCTGTGAGCCCAGGGAAGATAGACATGCCTAGCTTTCCTGGAAGAGGGCCCTGATGAGTCGAAGCTGAGCTTCAAGATGTTCGGTGTTGTGGTGTGCGTGGCGGGTTCCGAGTCGGTGTGTGCTGAGTGGGGACCCGGCTGCTGCTGTCGCTATTGGGCTCAGCAGACGCTGCGGGGGAAGTGGCTCCTGTGGTACTTGGTTTTCTCCTCACAGAGGTGGGTTTCCCTGCGGTGAAGGTGTTGGTGCTGTGACAGGCAGCCTGGCAGGAGGAAAGGTGCTCGTGGGGTTGTGCCCCGAGGTCCCCTTCCACTTGAGGAGTAGGAAGTGGGTTTGGGACCCTGCTTCCCGCTGCGCTCCCTTGCTAGGTTCTTGGCCTCGGGGACCGGGAGAAGCTGAGTAGAGGCCTGAAACCTGGACCCCTTCCACAGCCTCCGCGGCACTTGTGGTGGTATGCGGGACATGGCCCTTGGAACTCCAAGCCCTACCCTGGCATGCCCGCCCACTGGGGCGTCTCGGGCACCTGCTGTGTGCTAGGCTCCGTGGTGGGGTGGGCGGTAGCAAGGGCTGTGGGGTAGAGTGGACACGGTACGCGGATGATGAGAAGCGTCAGGGAGGCAGTGAGAGCACAGCTGAGACCTGCAAGGAGGGGACTGGCTGTGGGTGTTGGGGCTCAGGGAGCTGCCTCTACCCAGAGCCACAGTGGCCAGTGAGGGCAGAGCAGGGGACCGAGGCCCAGGGAAGCCGTGTGTATGGTTCGCATCAGGTGTGCGGGTCTGCCGGGCTGTGCGGCCCTTCTCAGTCCTGGCTGGGCCTGGGGTCCCAGAGGGAATGGAGGGTCTTTGCATCTCCCTCCTCTTGCTTCCCTGCTGCTTCCTGGTCAAGGGATGCTTCTTTATTGCAACTCTGGCAGTTATTGTGCATACTAAGAGGAGTTTCACAAAATCATAGGGGGAGAGGCGGACTAGGGATTCATTTTTTTTCTCCCCCTGATTTTATACGGAGGCTTCTACTATCCCTTAGTGTGGAGGCAGAGTGCAGATGCTCTACAGTTCTCTGTCCAGGAAGAGAAGAGCTGCTGGGAAGCCACAGAGCTGATCATTGCAATAGCTCTGACATTTTAAAGTGGGAAAATGCTGATGTCTATAATAATCAGAGTAAAACTTCAGTAGCTTCAACATAAAGATTCTGAGATGATCTTAGAGCCATTTCGTCCCTAGATCCTTCTACAGTGTGGAGTGTGACATCTCTACCAGCCGCTGGTCAGTGGCCGCCTGGGGGTAACTGAATGCTTGAAGTGTAAATGAGAACTTCTAATTTTATTTAATTTTAGTCAAATTTAAATAGCTATATGGGCCGGGCACCGTGGCTCATGCGTGTGTTCCCAGCAGTTTGGGAGGTCGAGGCGGGTGGATCATGTGAATTCAGGTGTTCAAGACCAGCCTGACCAACAAGGTGAAATCCCATCTGTACTTAAAAATATAAAAAATGAGTTGGGCGTGGTGACAGGCGCCTGTAATCCCAGCTACTCGGGAGGCCGAGGCAGAAGAATCACTTGAACTCGAGAGGCAGAGGTTGCAGCAAGCCGAGATCGAGCCACTGCACTCCAGCCTGGGTGACAGAGGGAGACTCTGTCTTAAGAAAAAAAAAAGATTTTAAAAAACCCTACATGCCCCTAGTTGCCTCTGTAGGAGACGGCATGGTTCCAGAAGGTAGACTTTGTGTTGAGGACTCTGCAGCGTCAGGCTGGAGACAGTCTCCCTTCCTAGCAGCGTGGGCCGCTGGGTCCTCTACCAGAAGGGATGGTGGCGTCTCTGGGAGGTATTTGTGGACTCAGATCTGTGTGGATTAGTGACTTGTGTTACTCACAGATACTTAATTTTATGGGTAAATGAATACCTGGACTGGCTGCAACTTCAGGGCGAGATTCGGGAGTAGGGAGTGAAAAGTGACGACGGAACCCTGGGCTTGTCCTGCCATCCCCAGGAACCGGTCGGGGTGCCTTCTCGTCTGAAGTCCCAGCACGTGGTCAGGGTACCCCTCCCCTCTGAACCCCCCCGGAAGTGATCGGGGCACCAATCCCCTCTGAAGCCCCAGCACCTGGTCGGGGCACCCCTCCCTTCTGAATCCCCCAGCACATGGTCGGGGAGCCCCTCCCTTCTGAATCCCCCAGTACCTGGTCGGGGCGCCCCTCCCTTCTAAAGCCCCCAGACCTTCCTGGCCTGCGGTGCTGCTTCTCCAAATTCTGCCCTTGGCTGTTTTCTAGGAATCACCTGTACCCGAACAGGCTGCGTGTGTCACTTCTTGTCGGATCTGGGTCGACGGTGAAGCTCATTTATCTTGTCTTCCTCCTCACGTGCCATATCTCACCTGTTGTCTGTCTGAGTTTGTGTGAGTGCGTGTTGTGCGTTCTCAGGCTGTGCTTGGTGCTTAGGTGACAAGAACGTCTTAGAGCAAGGGACTGCCTGCTCCAAAGGACGCTGTGAATGAATGGAGACACGGTTTACTTGTGGGGTTTAAATTTCCTTGGTGTTGGAGGCAATTAGGGGGAAACAAGGTCTAAAAAAGCCCCTGGGGATGAGGAAGGCAATAATGAAAGAAATTACTCTATACACACTTAGCAGTTGGTTTAATTTGTAGGTGAATTTTGCATTTTGAGAACTACTAAAGCTATTGTTTGTAGGGATTCCTTGATGAGCTTCTTGTTTTCTGTCAAGTAGAAAGTAAAGTGGATCGGTTTTGCCTTTAATTCTGACTGACTAGAATCTACTTCCTTTTTCCCCCCCATTCACGTTAGGGTGGGGATTGGACTAGAAGAGCTGTAGGATCTCTTTATTTCTGATCTTAAATGAATTTTTTCTTTAATTAGTTTTTTTGTTTGTTTTGTTTTGTTTTGTTTTGTTTTCGGTGAGCTATTACTTTTTCCTTCAATGCACTGTTCTTTGGTTTGGAAAACGGGCTCTATTTGTACCGTGCTTTAAATGTACACAATGGTTCTAAATTGCTACTTTTCGTTAAAGTTAGATACAACATCTTAATTGAAATGTCATCCATAATTGAGGCACAGTCTGAGGCCTGGAGACCCCTCTTGTCACTTCCTTCCAGCCGTGTCTCCTTCTCTGGCCACGTTGCCCCTGGCCACATCTCCTCCCCCCACCACGCCGTGTCATCCCCCCACCACGTCACCTCTGGTCACATCAACTCCCTCCCGGCCACATCACCTCTGGCCTCACTGCCTGCCTCCCTCTCTCCCTGGTAGCCTCTGTGACTCCTGCTGTCTACCCTCCCGTGGGTCTGTTCAAGGCTCCTTCCCCGTTTTCCACTCCTGAGTGGGTCTCAGGGCCTGGATGTTTCACAGGATGCAAGTTTCTTCCCTTCCAGCCGCGGGTCTCTGAGCGACAAGTCCAGAGAGGGCACTAAGCTCTCCTTACCCACCTCGAGGTCCCGAGCCCTGACCGCCGACCACCAGGGCTTTTCTGCAGGGTGTGGGGCAGACTCATGCGTGAATTGGACAAAAAAGGTGCTTCTAGGAATCCTTGTTTTAAGTGCACTGGAGCAGAGATGGGGAGAGGGGACCACCGGGTTTGCTCAGAATTGGGCCCTGCTCACAGCCAATGAGGCAACATAAGCACCTCCTAAATGAAGCATTCCACACACTGATTTTACACATGACGGTTGTGATGGCTGGAAAAGGCTTCACACAACGAGTGAGTTTGAGCTGCATTTGAAGGAAGAACAGGTCCCTGTAGGTGGAAATGAAAGATAAGGGTGACCCAAGCCATCAGCAGCAGCGGGGGTGGGGTGGTACAGACTCCCCATGGATGGTGGGCATGGCTGAAATGCAGGAGAGGGCAGGGGTGCGAAGGAACAGCAGGGCGGCAGTAAAATTCCCCTGCAGAGAGGGGACGTGACTGAGATATTACCACATGTATACAACTGAGAGATGATCTGAGGATGATTTCTGGGAGCCTATGGGAAGAGCACGTGGTCATCATCAGTTCCCGGGATCTCTTTTTATGAAGTGAAAACAGTCATGCCTCTGCCTATCTTGTGAGCTGTTAAGATCAAATCAGATAATCTTCAGCGAGCCTTGTAAATGCTAAAGGTTATGACAGACTGTTCCAGCCCGCTTGTCTCCACCCTCCTTTCCTATTCGGTAACGTGAACCCTGCTGGGTACCTCACTATCTGCCTGGCTTCCTCCTCCATAACGTGAGCCTTGAGTACTTGCTGGGTACCTCGCTGTGCACCTTCCTTCCTCAGTAACGTGAGCCCTGAGTATTTGCTGGATACCTCGCTGCCTGCCATACAGCTGGCTGTAGAATTGTCAAACGCACTTGACTGGCACATAAACAGAAGTGCTCGCCAGGCCTTGGAAGGGCTTTCTGACATGTGGGTGCCTTCTGTTCCCTGTTAGGCTGGAGCTGCAGGAGCCCTCCTAGACCAGACAGAGGACCAAGGCTGGGGCCTCGGGGTGGGGGCTGGGGGATCTCCCTGGGTGTATTGTGTGGGTGAGAGCAAACTTCAGTCCCGCTGTGGCATTGGGATTCAGGGTTCCTTCTGGAATGTTCTGAGTGAGAAACAGGAAGTGTGCACAGGTGCGTCTTCTGCGGATTTTATGGTTATCTCTTGGGAGAGCACTGGTGCCTCTGAACTATGAACCTGCAGAACCACTTCTTCCACTAACGGCCGCCTTTATATAAAGAATGACTTACAAAAGATGCCACTTCAGATGGAGGTATTTGCAGGTGTGGCCTGAAAAATGAACAAAATGACTTTCATCTCAAGGAAAGTACCTTACATTATTCCCAATGATAGACATTTGAGCTTTCCAGCGAATATTAAAATATAAAAATCTTGTGTCTACCACTTTCTCATGTGATTAATGATATTGATGCGGTTTGGTTTGGTTTGGTTTGGTTTGGTTTGGTTTGGTTTTTTACATATAACGAAATGTGGAAGCTGCTCATAACTCTGAATTAGTGTTATCTAACCAATGTGTGATTACAAAATCGTGTGCTGGTAAAAGCCATTCAAGTGCAAGACGGACCAGTTGACTTAGAAGGAATTGGGGCAGAAAGGTCCAACGAGCAGAGCACAGACTGTGTTGCAGACAGCCTGTACGGAAGTGCCACTTGTTACATTTGGCAGCAGAGAATAACTAAAGTGATCTGAAAACACAGTGAAAATACCGCTTCCTAATTGTATATCAGTATGGGGTTGGACTTTCTTCATAAACTTCAGTCACGGTTCTACAGCCCACTGAACGCAGATGCAGGCATGAGAACCCTGCTGTCTGAGGTGCAGAGATGTTAGGTGTTTTCACAGCACCACAAACTGTTGCCACGCTGCTGCTTATTTTGGAAAATGGTTTCTTCTTTAAGACTGTGTTAAGATGTAATGACTTTATCCTTGTAAAATAAACTAAATTGTTACTTTTTTTTTTTTTTTTTTGAGACGGAGTCTTGCTCTGCCACGCAGGCCGGAGTGCGGTGGTGTGACCTCAGCTCACTTCAACCTCTGCCTCCTGAGTTCAAACGATTCTCCTGCCTCAGCCTCCCTAGTAGCTGGTACTACAGGTGTTCGGCACCATGCCAGGCTAATTTTTGTATTTTTAGTAGAGACGGGGTTTCACCATGTTGGCCAGGCCGGTCTCGAACTCCTGACCTCAAGTGATCCACCTGCCTCTGCCTCCCAAAGTGCTGGGATTACAGGCATGAGCAGCCACCACTCCCGGCTTGATGAGAAAGCTTTTTTGTGCTCTTTAATAAAGTGCAAAGGGTTCCTGAGACCCAAAAGTTTGAAAACCACTGGCTTAAACTGACAAAATTGTCCACGATTCTTCAGTGTATCTTCTAATCTGTTGATGGAGAAAGGACGGTAAGGGATGCTTTACTTTTTGCCTTTCACAACTCAGTGGTGCCGGGACAACTTGGGTATCCACATGGAAAAGGATGGACTGGACCCTTCCTCACCGTACAAGCAAAGCTCAACATGAATCCAACGTAAGGAGCTGACTGAGACCCATTCTGTCAGTCTGCTGGGTACCATAACGGACACCACAGACCGTGCGACTTAGACAATAGCATCTTATTTCCTTTTTCCTGGAGACTGGAAGCCTGGGATCAAGGTGGGGGCAAGGTTGGATTCTCTGGGGCCTCACCCCATGCTGTGTAGATGGCGTCTTCTCTGCGTCTTCACAGGTTTCTCTTATGTGCATGGAGCACTAAGGACTGTGTCTAAATTATCTTAAAAGAACACCAGTCATACTGGATCAGGCCCTACTCTTAAGATCTTATGGGACCTAAATTACCAAGCTAAGGCCCTGTATCTAAATACAGTGACATTTTAAGTTTCTGGGGTTGTGACTTTAACATGGAATCTTGGGGGGCGGGGAATGGGACAGTTCAGCCCATGACACCTTCAGGGGAGAATCCTCGAGAAACTGTTAGGTTGGATTAGGCAATGTTTCCTTGGCTGAGGCGTCTAAAGCTATAACAAGCAACTGAAGGGAAAAAGACGGTATCAAAATTAAAAATGTTCATTTCAGAGGATACTATTAAAGTAAAAAGACAACCCACAGAACAGGATACATTATCACGATAAGGACCTGATATCAAGAATATATTTTAAAGCTCTTAATAAAAATCCAATTTAAAAATGGAAAAAGGATTTGAATAGACATTCTCCAGAGAAAGACATATAAATGCCTTAAAAAGCACGTGAGATGTTTAGCAGAATTCGTCATCTTAGAAATGGAAATCAAAACCACTGAGATACCACTTCACAACCACTGGATGGGTAAAATCCCAGTATTGGACAGTGACTTGGTGGTGAATTTGGGAAAACTGAAATCTTGATATATTGCTAGTGGGAAGGGAAGTAAAATGGTACAGTTGATTTGGAAAAGTCTGGCAGTTCCTCAGAAAAGTTATGCATGAAATCACCATACGACCCAGGAATTTCACTCCTAGGCATATGCCCAAGAAAATTGAAAACATTTTTACAAACAAAAAAAAAAATCTTATGCAAGAATCTTCAGAGCAGCATTATTTGTAGTAGTAGAAACAGTCCAGGTGTCTGTCAACAGGTCACTCACTGTGAGATTCCACTCACCTTGGACGTGAAAGATGTCAGCACCGAAGGTCACGCCAAAGGTCATGCACTGTACGATTCTTCTCACAACAGATGTCCAGAATGGGCAAATCCAGAGAAACGGAAGTCGGCTGGCGATTGCCAGGTGCTGGCGGAAGGAAGGAGCAGGTGCTGACTCTTAATGGGTTCAAGGTTTCTTTGGCCCATGGTGAAAAAGTCTCAGAATTACATACTAGTGGTTGATGTGCAGCTTTGAGAATGTGCTAAAAAGACTGAATTGTATCCTTTAATATTGGGGCTTTTATGGTTTGTAAATTCCTTTCAATTTAAAAAGGAACTCAAGAACTTCTTTGGTGTTGATATTTAGATGGTGAAAGAGACAGTATCCAAAACAAGTTACTATGTAACTCACGTCGACAGAGTTAAACTTCATATTCTGAGGATCTTAAAGGAAGTGTGTGAGCCTAGGAGACACAACGATCCTACACTAGATGTTACACCCCATCTTACTGATTTCTATCTCTCATAACCATATTCAGGGAAAACCGACATGTAAACGTGAGCTACATGCTATGCAGAGGCACACTCCTCTTACCCGGATGATCTTTAGTGGCACAGTAAGAGATGAGGTCATAGCAACGTTAGTTTAGTTAAATTTCTATGGCAACAGAAATTTGGCACATCTGATGAGTTAGATCTCTCTGCACAGCTCCTAATGGGGTTGCCCATTTCTGTCTGGTGTCTGTGTATATTCTTGCTGTGGAAATAAGTGATAGCACCTGCACAAACACTTGCCCGGAAACGTGCACGAAGCTGGTGAAGGCAGAGGACAGGCAACAGGGAAGCATGGCTCAGCCCTGGCAAAGAAGACCGTTATTCCGAACGCAGAAGATTCAGGAACACAGTCGTTGGGAAGACTGGTGATGTCCGTGGATCTCACTGCTGTTGTGTTGTATCTGTGCAGCGAGTTACCGGAGCTGTCAGAACCGCACGTGTTGGTATTGGTATCATCACTCAATGCTTCTGACTTTTCCTGGTGCTGAGGATGACTGCATGTGGCGGAAGCAAAGTACTGACCTAGCACAGATCATCAGATCCCAGTTCTTTTTTATGAAGGGGGGCAGGATTAGAACCATCCCCCCACACTCCCCAATCCTATAAGAACTGGGATCTGATGATCTGTGCTGTTGAGAGAGGCAGGGTTAGAACGCCCCACTCCCCAATCCCATTGTTGAAAATAATAGTTGGCTTGGGAGGGTTTTTTCTCCTAAGGTTGAAGCTGTGCATTTCTGGAGCCTGGGCTGTCAGCCATGGTGACTGGGGAATGCTGGGGCTGCGGTCGTCCGGCCGCTGGTGGGTCCTGCCTCTTTGACACCGTTCATTTCTGAAGCTTGCTTTCCCCGGTGTTGGAAGTAGCAGCACTGGAAGAATGGCCGCCTTCCTACAGTGAAGCTCTGGCAGAAGAGGAGAAGACACGGAGCGTCTGTTCAAGGACGTGACGTTCTGGGCACCGCACCATGCGTTCTGCTTCTCAGCGGTGCCTCTTGGTTGATGTTACCATCACCTGGCATTTCCCAGGAGGTAACTCGCAGATGTCACACTGATGGAAAGCCGCAGCAGCGCGGTTCGAGTCCAGGGCCAGCTGGAGCACATCAGCAAGGTCAGGCTGGATACATGTGCTTGCTGACAGGAAAATGACAGGAAATATGTCATTTCAGGGAAATGACAGGAAATGTGCTTGCTGACAGGAAAATGACAGGAAGACGACAGGAAAGAGGCCCATGAGGAGAGGAACCAGTGGATTCAAGGCGGGGAACTGAAGGAGCGAGTCATCACAGGGTGGGAGGCTCAGGAGCCAGCAGGCAAGTGGGATGTGGCCTCAGGGTGCTGCTGGGTTGGTGAGGGGCCTTCTGTGACTTTTCTAAGAGTGCAGTCAATTGTAGGGGTGGGTGCCGGCTCCCGGCTCCCGCACATAAGAGCCAAGCGTCTTGCAGGAGACCAACGTGTGCACTGGGAGTTCCTAGTTGCGTGTCCCAGCATGCGGCCCAGAGGCCCCTGACAAAGCTCAGTGCACCAGGGACACAGTGGACTTTTGGTTCCTGACCCAACGAGGAAGTGAGGGAGTGAGTGAGGGCCGAGACACAGATGCAAGGATGCACAGGATGGGGTGCAGTCAGGTGGAGAGTCATGCTGTGGGGTCCGGGAGAGATGGGTTCGAGAATAAATGGGACCGGGTTGCAGTCAAGTGGAGAGTCATGCTGCTGGGGTCTGGGAAATGTGTTGTGTTTGCTTCTATGTGAACAGCGGGACCTGAGCATGTCTGTGCTTTGACGTTTAATCTGTACACTATCCTTGGCAGGGTGTGTATCTCTGTGGCAGAGGACACCCCGGCCACAGTGGATGTCAGTGGCGGTGGCTGGACTCACGGTCCGTGAATGTTGCATGATCGAACGCGTTTGGTACATTCTCAGCTCCTGCCCAGGTGCCTCCCGAGTATCCGGTGCTGTGGCTCCCCACACCCTTCCCATCTGTGTGTAGCATGACCACCATCTTCCTACCATGTGTTTGTGCTACCACGGCTGCCATGTCTAACGGGCGCTTTGCTTTCCAGCTACTTTCCTATAACCAAACCCTTGAACGACTTTGCCTGCGTTTCAGAGATGATTAGGGTATTAGTCTTTCAAGATTGCTCTGAGGATTTCCAAAAGCAAATGCAACTTACAGGGTGCAAGATATTGGAAATGACAGTAATTATAGATGAGTTTTCTCAGTGTGTTGATTGCGGTAAAATTACATAGCACTCTATTTTTAAGTGTATGGTTTGGAGGCATTAAGTGTGTTCACACTGTGGTGCCACGATCACCGCCATCCATCTCCAGAACTTCCTGGTCTCCCCACGCTTGAAACTCGGTCTACCCAACACCAGCTCTCCTCCCGCCCCAGCTCTGGGAAGCACTACAGGTTGCTTACAAAATAGGCTTTTTCAGTAAGAGAAGGGGAAGGAAAAGAGCTCTAAAGACTGTCTTGAGATTTGAGGAAGTGTTTTAGGTTTTGTTGTCTGGTTCCCGGTGTAAAGGAACTATTGAAGACGTGGGAAGGCGAAGGTCTGTGATCTCAGGAAGTGCTGGGCTGGGCAGCTTTCCCGCTGTGACGGGGGCACTTGCCCTCAAACCCGCCTGAGATAATCGCGTGAGGATGGTGCTGCATTGTGACAGCTCTGAACTTGGTCTCCTTGAACGTTGCCAGGTACATAAGCTTTGGCGGTTACCGTCTAATGTCTGCGGGAGACCTAGAATTTGAACATTGTTGACTTTAGAACACTCTCATTTTTATAACACTCTACCTGTTCTCAACAATAGGAAATATGCTGTGTCCTTTTTTTTAACGCCTTAATATTCTGTGTTGCGGTGGCAGTAGTTGCAGCGGACGCTACTTCTGGTTCATGGTCATCGCCAAACACAAGCTTCTGGAAACCGTGTGAAAAATGAAGGGGAAAGTGCTTTTCTGCAAAGGGCTTTTTTGAACATCCTGTTTTTTTCTGGAATATCTGTTGTGGTGTAAAACGTTTTCATATTTAGGGGTTTGTAACGTGTTTTATACTGGTTAGCTTTGAAACCCCATGTTTTTGCATGTCATGGGGCTGCTTTATCCTATTCTGTGATATAGCTGGTTTGCAAAACTATTGGTTATTTCACTTTAAAAACCAAAGCAGCTTACAGATTGAGTGTGATTCCTGTAAGAATTTAATTGTAAAATTGATTTGTGTTCAATAAGCTTACTGGAATGGCTAGATCCGTGGACAAAAAGATAAGAACATGTCAAGTCTCTGGGCCAGGAAGGACTTCCAAATAATACAAGTGATACACGGTAATTTCTTAACAAACAATTAGATTTAGTATATAACTGGTTTAAAACCTCTATATTTTCTATTATAGCCATTCCACAGTGCCCATGGGGGTGGGCTGCAGGACTGCCTATGGAATCCAAGGTCTGTGGGCACTCAGGTCCCTGCAATAAAATGGCATCGTGTTTGCATATGACATATGCACATCCTCCTGCAGACAGTCATGTCAGGGTTGCTCGTAACAGCTATACCATGCACATGCCATGCGAGTAGTTGTTTAATGAATAATAAAGTCTGAATGCTTAGTACAAACACATTAAAAAAAAATCTTGATCTATGGTTGGTTGAATCCACAGGCCTGGAACCCCGGGAGAGAGTACAAACTCTAGAAGCAAAACGAACAAAGCACTTGAGGTCAGCAGTGACGGGTGTGGAATCACACTGAATCTCATGTGTTTTGCTGTCTGTGTCACTGTGTCCCGTGTAAACGGGAATCATTTGTAGCTTAAGGTAAAATAGGTAACAGGAAACACTACAGAATGGGCACGAAGGCGCGCCACTCATTACCCCGTGTTACAGCCAAGCATCTGCCTCCTGGGGAAGGATCTGTTCTGTGGGGAGACTAGATGTTGATGATTTCCGGATGTGTGAAGGGAAACTCCCTCCGAGAAGCGTGGCTTTGGCCGGAGCACATCAGATGAGAGTTAGCGCGGCATGGAGTTTCCACAGTGCCCCTCAGGCCTGCTGCTTCTCTCCTCTCCCCACCCCTGGCCCTGACGCTTACCAAGGGAGGAAAGTTCAGCTCCAGCTGAGCCCCGCACAGGGCTGTGGGTCTCTAGGGCAGGTGCCACCTTCGTCTGAACAGGCTGTGTCAGAGGAGGGTCTGGCTGTACTTGAGCTGTGAGAGATGCTCTGAGAGATCCAGCATCCTGAAAACCCAGGTGCTGAAGGTTCCTCCTCTTCCACCATCCTGCGGGGAAGGGGGTCTTATCCTGCTTCCCCTCAACCCGAGCTGACTTCTTGTCTGTTCTGTACACCTAGGTTTTCAGAGCAGTTATTGTTAATCATCTAGCAGACAAACAACCATAAGGTGATAGCCTGGGAGGGTAGACGGCGCTGGAAGGTAGTTTTCTGAATAACAGCGTTCAGTTTCCTGTTTTGCCGTCATTTGACCCAAGGCCCCAAGATAATTGAAATACCGTCAGCCAAACACCGATTTTTTACCTGAGGTTTTTTTTTTTTTTTTCTTTTTAAGTTATGGGTGCAAACTTATAACCAGGGACCTGACAAAAGAGAAGGATTTATTTGCAAAGTGAATGTCGGGGATGGTTGGCATTTGCCAACTCTGACTAGCAGGGACCCAGGCTGCTTCCGTTCTGCCGCCCGACTCCTGACCCTCCAGCTCCTGACCCTGTTCCCACCAGCAGGAAGAGGAGCGGGAAGGTGCCTTTTCCCCTTTAAGGGGATGAGGTGAGAGTTGCACCTGCCAGTTTGCTAGTCCCTGGGGTGATTCTCCAGCATGGGTGGGAGTTGGGTTTGGAGGCCTGAGCCCCGTGAAGCTGGGGTTGCTGTTCCCTGAGCAGCAGGAAACTGGACTCTGGGAAGTGGGGTCAGAGGGTAGCATCCGCAGGAGGGGCCTCTCGTCCCGTTTGACATCTTCACTGCAAAAGGGGGTGTGGGCTTCATGGTCCATTGACAAATAGAACGTTATTTTTGTGTTGTTTTTTAAGCACATCGAATCCTAATTCCTTTGGCCTTTACTAAAGTGGCATTTTGTAATTCCACATGATTTCATTGATATACTCGCAGGAAAGAATGCTTCCTGTAAACCAGAAGGATCTCTGAGACGGTTCTCGGCCCATAGAGAGTTCATTTTCCCAAGGTGAAAGACACAGCCTCAGGCGGGGTTGAGGACACACTGCAACAGCCTCAGGAAGTCCTGGACA
This sequence comes from Macaca nemestrina, assembly GCF_043159975.1. NCBI lineage: Eukaryota > Metazoa > Chordata > Mammalia > Primates > Cercopithecidae > Macaca > Macaca nemestrina. The sequence continues at coordinate 90,384 of NW_027257605.1, forward strand.
TGTGTCCAAGGTGTTTGGGACACAACTTGGTCTTACACATTTTAGGGAGACGTGAGACATCAATATATATGAGATGTACGTTGGTTCGGTCCAGGAAGGGAGGCACGGCTCCAAGCAGGGATGGGTTTCCAGGTCACAGGTAGATCAGACAAATGTGTTTCTGGTGTACCTTTCCAGAGGAAGCAGCCAGATCCGCATTTATCTCCGTGTGCAGATGGGGACTTTGAATTCTCTCCTCTGTCCATGAGGAATTTCCTTGTGGATCGGTTGTGAGGGAGGTACGTGGCTTTTTTTCCTCCTCCCCCCAGTAGCTGTCTCTGTTCGGAAGAGCATGGGAGGCAGGTTTGCTCTAAGCTCTTCCTCACTATGACGTCCCTTTATCGTAGTGATTTTGGGGTCCTGAGATGTAGTTTCAACTTCATGTTTCTGAACACACTGGCACTGGAAACAGTATTGTAGGAGGCATCTAACTTACTTAGAAGAAGAATCTATTTGGAAGGACTTGAGCACATTCCTCCTTGAGAGAACCAAGCCTTTGTTTAGTTTGCTTTGCCCTGAGGCTGTTACGCTGCCCCAGGCTGTGCGGCCTTAGAAAGCTGTGCCCCTGTGAGCTACTGCCTGTGGAATCTGGTGACTTTGAAGTTAATCCAGCAGCTACATGTTTTGGAAAGCAGATTGCCTCTTAAAGTGTTGGTGATTATGATTCTAGCACTAGAATTTCAGTGTGTATTTTCCACCTTCTTACTTTGTCTCCTCATACACTGAGATACTGCTGCATTTGCCCTTAGGCTTCACGGAGGGAGGGTCAGTTCTCACCCTTTCTTAGATATTGATCTTGAACGGACAGAATCGAGATTCAGAAAAACTCTCGAGCTGTGAGAGTGTGCTGATATCTATGTAAGTGGGGTTCATGTGTCAAACTCAGGTTTAAGAAAAACCAATTCTAGGCTGGGCATAGTGACTCACACCTGTCATCCCAGCACCTTGGGAGACTGAGGTGGGCAGTTCACTTTTGAGCCCAGGAATTCGAGACCAGCCTGGGGAACATAGCAAGACCCTGACTCTACAAAAAATTAAATAGGAGTGGTGATGTATACCTGTGGGCCCAGCTACTCGGAAGCTGAGGCTGGAGGTTCACCCAAGCCTGGCAGGTTGAGGCTGCAGTGAACCATGATAGCACCACTGTACTTATGGTGCACTGTGCCTGAGTGACAGAAGAACAACCACCCCCCCACACACAAAGTATCAATTCATGCAGTGGCCAGTTCTGCTGGGACCACCTGTTAAGGCTACTCTGGGCCTCACGGTGTGAGAAGGGTCTGTCCAGCGGTGAGAAGGAGTGGCTTGAAGGCCTAAAAGCCAGTTGCTGTGGTTCAGCATGACTGCGGGTGTGGAGTTGGGGGAACGGCTCTCCATGGCATGAGTGGGTAAACGGATGGGCTTCCAGAACGAGCCCCTGTGACTTTGCCTGGTTTGCATCCGTCCAATACAAATCCACAGGCTCTTACTCTAGCAGCTTCTGCCGGGGCTGATGGACTGGCCTGGGGACAGAGGGTGCCCTCAGAGCCTCAGGGTGCTGTCTGGTTTAGGAAGAGCACTTAGTCACCTAGATCTAGGATTTATGACACTACAAGGGGACTTGTCACACTCGGAGCAGCAGCCATCTGCATTCTAGACTTGGTTCTAGGTGAAGTATTTTGGAGCCTGTTGGTACCCTGTGTTCTGTTTATGTGTAAAACAAGTTAGAGTTATAACTAGTTAAAACCTATTTTTAAAATTTTGCCACAGAATATGGCAATTGTGGTGGAGCCTGGCCAGAGACCCCCACACTTGGACGCTGCCGTGTGCTGGGGCTGCAGGCGTTGACTGCATCTGCTGTCCCTCCCGGCGTGTCTGTGTTCTTGACACGGGCGCCCATCGAGGCTCGGCCTGTGAGAATCGTGCCACCGTTTGTCTCCATGTTCCTCTGAGGTTCCGCAGACTTCACGGTCCCATGGCAGAGCGTACGGTATCTGCTTGCGTACGCTCTGATTTCCCCAAACCCCAGGACAGGCCAAGAGTTAGTTACACACAACTGCAGAGGGCCCCGTGGTGTGGATTTGCGGTGACACAGCCTTTCCCCAGCTCGGCCTTCGTCTCCAGAGTTGGCTTTAGGGCGATAGAAGCTTCCTTCAGACTGGGGGGCCCTGAAGCTTTGGTGCTAGGAATTCGGTGAGCAGCACGGATGATACCCCATTTCTCTGCATTTGTAGCAATAGTTGTTAACATGACCACGAGATGTACAGAGGAAGGAAAAAGGAGGTTTTATTTTCAGAGTAACACTCTGTGCTTTGGGAAATGTGGTCTTGGGGGAGCTGTAAGCACACGCCCCTCAGGAGGAGAGGAGGCCGCGGCGTTACACGTTCCGGGGTTTGTTGGCTGTGTGTGTTCATCGGGCTCAAGGAATGTCTGAACGTTTACAGGGAAAGTGGGGTTTGTTCATCCGGTTCGTGCAATGTCTGAACACTTACAGGGAAAGTCTAGCACACATGCAGTGAGTTAACCTGTAACATCCATGTTCGCCTTGGGGCGAGCGTAACATTTGAAATGAAGTGGACTGGGCGTGTCATATACAAAGGTGAGCTGTTGGGTGCAGATGTTTATGCGCAGCCTCAGTCACAGCCAGGACTGGCTCAAGGTCTGCAGCTTGTGGCGGGAAAGGACACTCACGAGGTCATTCTGTCCAGTTGGGGCTGCCGGCAGGGTCCGGGGGGGGGGTTGTCTGGTCAGCCAGCGTCTGGAGTCCACCCAGGTCCCGTGGACAGCGTTCCTCTAAACCAGGCTTCTGATTGTGGAGGAGACTTCATGCTGGTTAACACACTTTACAGGAGTACTGCCGTGGGGCTTTGGGGTTGACCTTCCCTATGATGCCAGTTACATTTCTCTCCAGATCTCATCATAGCCACAGAGATTGTACCTCCTCTGACAGCTGGGGGTGCCATGTTGATATAGTAATTTATTGTATTAAACTTTTTATTACTATTTTAATAACCTTTTTTTTTTCTTTTTAAAGAGATAGGGTATTGCTGTGTTACTCAAGCCAGTCTTGAACTCCTGGCCTCAAGCAATCCTCCCACCTCGGCCTCCCAAAGTGCTGGGCTTATAGACGTGAGCCAGTGCGCCCAGCCTACAGCCATGTTTTTAAAACTCAGCTGTTTAAAAATCCTACTCCTTTCACCCCCTCAAGCAGGCTGGTTGGCCTTGTGCAAACTGGGGTGTCACGATCTTAGCCTCCCCCTTTTATTTTTCTCTTTGGCCTCAAGTTCTGATGAGAACAGCAGTTACAAAATGGGCATTAGGTGATTCTTCCGTTACTAAAGCCAGAATTCTCACCAGTTGGAGATGTTTGTCCCCAGGATCCCAGAAAGCTGTTTTGAATCAAGCCCGTAGTAAATAAGTAAGGAACTAAACTCTTGGTCCTCTACTTAGTACCAGGGGAATGGGTTAGTTGCTGATGCCCTTTGATCTGTGCTCACGTGCTGCATCTCATCACGGGAAGCAGAGTTGCCCTGTGGAATAAAGCCCGGCTCATGGTGGCAGGTCGAGACGCTCGGGGCTGTCAGTCCCTTATACAGCGGCAGACTTGGAGACTCAGCATCGCGTGCAGAGCCCGGGCAACCGGAGTGCATCCACTTTAGAGACCACACGGACGGTCGGTAAGGTGGACGTCCGGGCATATGGCCTTGATAGGCCCACTGCGAGATGAATTAGGAATTCGTTAGCAAAGAAATCAAACTCGCCTATGGGTCCCAGCTGCTTGGAAGGCTGAGGCGGGAGGATTGCTTGAGCCAGAAAGTCAAGGCCGCGATGAGCCATGATTGTAATACTGTACTCCGGCCTGGGTGACATAGCGAGACTCCAAGTCAAAAAAAAAAAAAACACAAAAAAACCCCTCAAACCTTACTCTTCATAGCAGGAGGGAGAATTTGTCAAAGTAACTGCAACAAAATCTTAGATGATATAATTTCAGTGGCTAAGTGAGCTGTCCATCCCACGTGGCTGGCTCACAACGCAACAGAGCCAGGTGCTGCTGCAACTGCCCCCCTCCCCACCCGATTGCTTGTGGACATTTTCTGTTTCCCCATATCTCCCTTTTGGATACATAGCTCGCTACTTTATAGCTAAGCATCAGTAAAACAGGTTGTCTATTTTGAAAAGTAACTATTATGTCTTTTAAGGACAGAAAATGAAGCAGGTGACAATAGCATGGCGATCTGGTGAATAGATTTAGAGGAATATTTAATACTTGGCACCACTCTGAACCCTTCTTCTCTCATGCTAAGTTACAGCTACCGCCTTCTAGGACAAAACACTTTCAGCTCTGTGAGTAGGAATTAAACATGTTCTAAATCAGAAGTTTTAGTTAAGCAGTATTTTACGTGAATGCCCAGATCCTAAGTGTTTACTGTACTGGGGTGTGGTGTTGAAGAAGGAACGAGGGCTTGGGGCTGTGTTTATGGTGCAGCGTCCGGGTTCCCATATGTGAGATGAGGGCCATGAGACACGGCCTGGAAGGTTCAGACTGTGGGATTGAATGGATCTACCCACTCCTGGAAAGCCTCAAGTCTAACTTGACTTGGGCTGGTTTTAGGGAGATGCTGGCAGCGCTGCCCTCACAGGTTACCGGGAGGGGCTCTGGCACCGTCCCCGTCAGGTGTCTCATGATCAGTCCAGCTTGCTCTTCTCAGAAGCTGCTGGTCGTGTTCTCGTTCCTGTTGTTTGTTGCGTGTTATTTAGGGTTCTGTTCATGTGGGGACCTAGGAATTTTTCACAGTGAGAGGAGAGCCGCTGAGCCGCCTTCCTGCCTGGACGCCAGCCCCACGGAGGACCGTAACTGCTTGAGGTTGGCTTCTGCCCCCGGCCTCACCTGTGGAGGCATTGATGCAGTGGTACTTTCTAAGCTCCTGGGGCACACAGTGCTGTTGTGTGGATCCACAGGCTACTGTGGCGTCCAAGCACGTGCTCCCGGAGGAGAGGACTCTGCGGGCACTGATAGTGGGAGCTGGCTGAGAGTCCAGCAAGTGAGACTCCCTGTGACGTGCACAGCTGCCATCTGCACAGCCCCTCCTGACGCCAAGATGGTCGTGCGATAAATGTACAAAGCGCGTCTCCAGCAAAAAGCCGCCAAGTGTCCACATCCAGGATATCCACCAAGGTGGCCTTTTGGTGTTAATCCGATGAATGTGAGCGGCAGGTGGTCTGCATTGAGTGTGACTGTGCCACTGCAGTTTTGTTCTCATGTCTTGATGAGCATGAACGGTTCCTGACGAGGGTAGGTAAGGATGCTGTGACCTGAGACTCTGCAGTACTGTAGCTTGAGGAACCAAGGAGTTCTTCTCTCTTGCAAAGCCGTCAGGGAGGATGTTCCAGGCTGGTGACTGCTCCATGAGGTATTCAGAGATCCAGGTTTCTTCCCGACCCCTGCTCTGCATTCCCAGGGACATGGCTGTCCTTGCTGTGGTTGGGACTGGGTGATTGCCATGCTGGCAGGGGAGGCTTAAGGTGAGAGTGGCCGTGATTTACCTAAGTTACATAATGGCAGGGAGCCTGGGAGTAAAGTGTAGCCGTAGCCTTGAGGATGGATGATGGGTGTTGGTGAACGACTGGCTGCACTCACCGCACCTGGCCCAGGAATGGGGAAGGATGGCTGAGTATGCCATTCAATGGTACCTGGTTCTTTCAGATTTGACTTCCTTACGGATTTTCTGCTGTAAAGAGGAGAGAGCCTGTGGTTCTAGGCCAAGCATCTCACTCATCTCATAACATCTTGTATCCCTCAGCCAACATTTATGTCAAGTTTTAGAAGTCCTATCAAACTGGCAAGCATTTCTCAGTTTGGTTTAACCATTGGATTTTATATCTGTGTCTGCATCTCTATTTTACATCTATGTGGTTATTTGACACTCTGTAGTACCTTTGTAATAGGTTCTCTTTGGTGGAAGTTACTTTCAACAAACCCTTGCTACTACTTGAATTTTCAAGGTTGCAAGTAGAAAGGAGAGAATAAAAACCACATCTTCTCTAATTTTAAAATTTGTTGTTTCTCAAATCACACCAGAAGTACAGATATTACAAATTACAAAAGCAACCAGAATCAAGGTTAAGAGATTTCTGGGCGATTCTGGCTAATCAGCAGTATTTGCTGAGGTGTGTGCAGCAGACCAACATGCCAAAAAGCCCGGGACGGGGGAGAGATGGGAGGCCAGGCTGTGACTTCGGAGGTGCTGTTGCCTCAGGGAGAGGAGCCTAGATGTAGAGAGGATAAATGGACACAGGTGTGACCACCGCCATCCTTGCCGTGGCACGGAGGTCTTTGTACAGGGACCTTTGTGAGCTGAGTTAAAAATTGAAACAGAGAGTGCAATGCATTCTTAGTTTTTAAAATAAAATGCTAATAGAGAACATTTTGTTTGTAAGAATGTAAAATGTTACATCTTTGTTAAAGAATAATAATTTGCTTCTGAGATCTTTGTGACTGAGATTTGAAATCTTAAGTATGGTTTTTTCTTCCATGTTTTATACATATGCACGTATACACATACATGTAAGGTATATAAAAGGAAAATAAGCATATCTGTATTCACATTTATATACACTTCCATAATGTGTATACTTCTAGTCACACATAAGTCTAAGAGACTATGACTTGACTTGATAACCATGAGAGGGTAATTAAATAATTTATCTGCTCTTAGCCTTGCTTTTGTATGTGAGCAGGGACCCTGCGAAACGCGCCTCCCGCGTTCCAGGCCTCACACAGCCCGTGCCAGGTTTTGGAAGCAGGAGTTTGTCTGCAGCCACTTCGGGAAACATGTGGTTGCCAGGATTGCCTAGAGCTCCAGGCTGTCTCCAGTCCCAGCCTCCCTGGGGTAGAAGCTGCCCTACCAGGGGCCTGGACATGGACGTTAGGGCCTGGAGCCAGGGAGCGCTCCTGAAGCGGGGGGCTCCCCTCACGGTTGGGCATGAGAACCGAGGATAGGAGGCGGAACCAGCCTCGGGCCAGTGCACGGCCTCCCTGAAGTGCTTGCGGGAAGCCCCAGCTGTACTTTGCTGACCCCATAGACAGCACCACACTCTGTGAGATCCCCCTGGCCCACCCCTCAGGTTCCTAAAATGATGAAGGTTTCCTGAGCTCTGAATTTTTAGGTCTAGGCTAAAAAGTCCTGGGACAGGCTCACAGGGTTCTTTATGTAGAAATGATGAGTGTGCTGGTGACTCAGAGCAGGCACTGTACCCTCACTCCAGGGTCCTTTGTGCCAGGTGGAAACGAGCGTGTGGGTCACCCAGAGTCCCTGCATCCTCACTCCAGGCACTGCTCTTTGGTTTCTTAATTAAAAGCCTAAAAGCCTTGATAATGAAAATGCATTCTCCCCAGAGAGTCGAGTTTCCGGTTATGGAGGCTCACCTGTAAATGCCGTGCCAGGTCAAATATGCTGAGATCTGGGCCAGGTCCTGCTTCCTGCTCACGGCCAAAGCAGGTACTTCATTTGGGAGGTGACCCAGGGGGATATCTGAGAGGCCTGCCGGTCCCCGAGGGATGAATCCGCTGGCCTTCACATTCTGCTCCGGCCTCCATCAGCTCCTTCCTACCTGCAAACTGCCAGCTTTGACGTTGCCATCATTGGAGATATGTTAGGGACTTGGTATGGGTTGACACCCATAGGACCAGCAGATCGTGAAAAGGTGGGAACCAGGGCTGGGAGGGTGGTGACCACGGCCAAACTGAGAACCGTGGTGGGCTGGGAGGTCCATCTTCTGTCTGAAGTGTTTTTTAAAATAAAAAACATTGTCTCAGGAGCATGAGAGGGGAGGCCACAGACGGGGAGAACGCATCTGTAAAAGACTCATCTGATAAAGGCTGTTATCCAAACCGTGCAAGGAACTCTCAAAACTCAACAAGAAAATGAACAACCTGATTAAAAATGGACCAAAGACCTGGACAGATACCCCAACAAAGAAGATACACAGATGGCAAATCTACACGTGGAAAGATGGCCCGCGTCTTATGTCATAGGGCGAGGCGTCACTGTGCACCCATCGGCCTGGCCAAAACCTGAACTCCGACACCACCACGTGCTGGTGGGTGTGTGGGCATCAGGACCCTCACTCATCGCTGGGGGAAGTGGGGCAGCTCCTGTGGGAGGCAGCATGGCGGTTTTCCGTGGAACTAAGCTCTCCGACCACAGAAGCAATCACAGTCCTGGCCGTTTACTCGGAGGAGCTGAAAGCTTACTTCCATGCGGAAATGTGCACACAGACATTGACAGCAGCTTTATAATTGCCAAAACTAGAAAGCAACCAAGATGCCCTTCAGTAGGTGAATGGATAAACTGTGGTATGTCAGATACTGGGATATTATTCAGCACTAAAAAGAACTGGACCCCTAAGCCATGAAAATACACAGAAGGATCATAAACGCATGTTGCTAAGTGAGACTCCAATCTGGAAAGGCTGCCTGCTGTCTGAGTCCAACCACAGCACAGTCTGGAAAAGGCAAAGCTGTGGAAACAGTAAAACAATCAGCGGCTGTCAGGGGTTGGGGAGGGGAGAGATGAATGGGAGGAGCATAGGGGGTGTGTAGGGTGGGGCAGCAACTCCAGGTGGGGCTTTCATGGGGGATCCATGCCGTTCCACGTCTGTGAAACCCACAGAGTGAGCAGCAGCAGGCCGAGTCCTCGTGTGAGCTGTGGACTGTGGGTGGTGGTGCCGTTGTTGATGCGGGTCTGTCGGTCGTAGAGACATGCTGGTCTGGTGAGGGCAGGAGAATGATGGAGGCTGTGCCTGTGCTGGGAAAGGATATGTGAGGACTCTGTACTTTCCTCTTGATTTTGCTATGAACGGAAAACTGCTTTTAAAAACGTCTATTGAAAAGGCAAACAAAAAAGTGCTGGCCAGACAACATCAGTGTGAGGGTGTGGCCTGTGTTCTACGTTCAGAATTTCCCTTTTAGAATACATGTATCTAAATTTTTCAAAGTTAAACCTTTGCATTAAGTAACTCACTACCAAGTTACAGTATCAGCTTGAGCACTGCCAGGATGGCCAGGATCCTGTATCCTGACAGGCTTCTCCCCTTACAGGTGCAGTTGACGTCCATGGCCACATCCCAGTAAGCGGCAGGGCTGGAATCAGGAGTCAGGCTTTGCGGGACAGAGAGGAAGTGAGATCTTGTAAGCACGTGGCTGAGGGCGGGCAGGGAGGAGCCCATGGCGCAGGGAGCCGGCAGGGATGACTTTTTGACCAGTTTTCCTTATCGCTGAGGCCTTCTTAGACTTGGGGAGTTGGGAGTCCCCACTCTCGGGTGCCTCAGAAACCAAAGGCTGCTTGTAATGCTCAAGTTCCAGATGCCTCAGGGAGAGGTACCTGGGTTGTTGGGTACAGTTCCGTTATTTGCTGCTCGGTGGGATTTGCCCGCAACATTTCTGATTGTTTTTAAGAGCTGCTTAAAATCACATATGGATGTCGATTTATCTATAAAAGTTAAGAATGGAATTTGAGTGCAAAGAGTTGTGAAAATGCTCAAGGTGATGTACTAATGTATACATTACATTTGTGGAAATATTTGAAAGTTCAGGATTTACATTAAACACTTCTCTTGATTTTTGTAATATCTACCTGTCATTTTCCCATTTGATTAATAGATGTCAGAGGGCTTAAATTTTGAGTGCCTGAATTCACTGAAATTAAAACTTCTTACATCAAATGTAATTAAACTGAATGTAGCAACAGTGCATGCTTTTATAAGTACTGATCAAAAAATATATAAAAACACATATCCATGAACATGCAGATGGGGGCAACATATTAAACCATGGAAGTAGAATTAGTATTGTTTTCTGAGAAGACAAATTTTTAAAAAGCTAAGGGGTCTTATAACTTTCTAGTTTCCAACTTATTTACCCTAAAGTGGAAGATTGACAGCAGCAGAAGAGGAGATCCTGGGCCAGTGCAGGCTCTGGGAGCAGCGGGGTGAGTGCTGGAAGGAGCTGGCTGGAGGCAGAGCCAGGGAGGTGCTCAGGCAGGCCAGGACGGCCTCAGGGCACGCGGCTCAGTGAGTGAGAAAAGGTTCACATTTCTTGGAGAGCCCTTGACTCTGCCCACGGAAAACCCAAACTCCTTCCAACGGGGATGTGCATCTCATGTAAAAGTTGTTACTCCCAGAAAGAAAACCAGTGGATGTAGAAATATTACGTATGCAGAAATTACTTCAAATTTGTTTCTAACCTTATCCTTTTCTTTCCCCATCTTAATGTGTGGTGACTTTCTGCAGGTGACGCACACATCTTAGGAGAGGGCTGTATTTCAGTTGCTGTTGGCTCTGATGTGACTTTGCGGTGTCCGATGTTCTTGTTCTGAGGTTCTGCCCAGAACGTGGCTCCTCCCTGCTGAGCGTTGCTTGTTGAAGGCCCGTGTGGAAACTTTCCCTGTAAGCTCGTTGACCGCAGCAGTCTTGGTTAAGAAACCTTTGGACCTCCTGAGACTTCACACAGCCTTCTAACCTTTCTAGTGTGTCCTTTTCATTTTACTGTTCCCCGTTAACCCAGATGTTTTCTAGAATGTAAGTAATCTGCTGAATGCACGGTGGGGGGTGCCCTCCGTTGGCTCTGGGGAGAAGCATCGCTGTTTCTCCGGGTGGAGCTTCCCGCCCACCATGGTGTGCTCCAAGACGCAGCAGGGTTCTTTGGCAGAAATAATCGTCGAAGGCCTGCGTGGTATGGCTGTGGGTATGCGACCTCGCGGCCATACCGGCCCCTCCCCATCAATGGCACCACGGAGAGGAGCAGGGGGAGGCCTGGGATCTGTCTCCAGAGTCACAGCTGTGCTTCCGAGACTGCGTCGTCCGTTTGTAACTAGACATGCAGAGAAAGTGTTGGAGATCAGCAGGAGACGGTGTCTGTCCCTAATGAGCTCAGGCGTGCCCTTGAGAGGGTCAGGTTTCTGTGCGGCTGATCTGGACTCAGCCTGGCTGTGGCAGTGCAGGTGACTGCTGGGCTTTGGCAAGGCTGCACCCACTATCCGTCTGAAATGGCCCCCTTCCCTGGCTCGCGGTGTCAACTGGGCCCCCAGGCCTGATTTCCCGCCAGGACGGAGGCCCTGTGTATGTGTCGGGGATGGGGGAGGTGGGGGTCCTACTTTATTGCCGTATCCAATGCCACGCGGGGTCAGCACTCAGGAAACATGTGCTGTGTGGGTCAGCGATTGAGTTCAGAAACCTGGAAAATTCAGCAGTGTAGGCTTTGGGCATGACCCGTCCAGCCTTGGGGCTCTTTCTTTCTCTGAATTTCCTTCCATGGCATCCTCCTCATCCCAGGGGTCCCTGTTCCCATATGGCTGTTGGCAACTTCACAGGTTCCTCTGCCTCCCCTCCCGGGCCCTGGTGTGGCTGGGGCAGCTAGTAGCTGTGCAGACCCCACAGCCAGTAGATCATTGGTGCCAACGCCTTGGGCCTGGTTTACTTGAGTCAAGGACGGCAGTACATGGCTGAGCCCACCCCGAATGCCTGGATCGGAAGGCCTTGGGTTGCAGAGGGGTGGGGGTTGGATATTGAAGGACAACCTGCAAAGCAGAAGGGGAAATGGCTGTGCTGATGGGCAGCTAGAGGAGTCTGTGCAGAGCCTGGGACCCGGTGCAGACACAGAGCTGACATGGGCAATGCAGTGACACGGCCACCGTGGAAGTGGGCAAAGTTACAGGCTTCAGACCGATATGGAGGGGCTGGTCTAAAAGGATCCTCATTTTCCTTTAATCCTAACAATTGCTGGCTTACAGGGTGGGGGAGTGGGATCTGTGGTGGCCGCGAGGAGAGACAGGGATTTTAATTAAACCCCTCTTTCTGGGAGAGGGGAGTAGCCGTTTCTGTAGGGCGGTGAGCATCGTCATCTCAGGCAGCTCAGGCTGCTGTAACGAAACACCATTGACTGAGCGGCTTATGAACAACAGGAATTTGTTTCTCACAGTTCTAGCGGCTGGAAGGCAGGATCAGGGTGCCGCACGGGTGAATTCTGGTGTGGGCTCTTTCCTGGTTGGCACACACCTTCTCTCTGGCCCTGACACAATGGGAGGGTGAGGGATTTGCTGGGCCCCTTTCTGAGGCACAAATCCCATTCAAGGGTCTCCAGCCTCGGGAACTCATTACCTCCCAAAGACCACCTGACAGCATCACATTGAGGCTGAGGATTTCAACCTGTGTTTTGAGGGGCAGGCAGGCAGTTTGTAACCGTCACCCTCTTTGTGTATTTCTGACTCAACATTGAGTCTGCCTTTGGCTCTCCAGTGGACAGAGCCTGTGTGGACACTGAGCAAGGTCAGAGCTGCAAGCATGTACACATCGGGGGCAAGGGAGCTGCCAGGGGTGTGAGAACGGGGTTTCAGCATCAATCGGAGCTGCTTTCCTGGCAAATGTACTCATAAGCTATCCTGGCAACATTTGCTTTTCACGAAGAGTCGATGAGGCAGTGGGGGCAGCAGGCGGTGTTGCCAGAAGCTTGGAACTGATGAGCAGCAGAGAAGGGGCAGAGGCCACGACCTTGGGGTAGTCAGCAGTGCCAGGTGTCTGCCCTCCAGGCCTCACGTCTGTGACTGTGTAGAGACCGAGCCGACCGGGGCTTGCCGGCCAGTGTGGCTCTCATACAGGTGATTATCGCATTGTGCTTTCTATGTAATGTTCCCTCAACCCCACGCCCACCCCACCAATTTCTGTGCCTAGCAGAAATCATGCTGCGTTTCCTTGATGAAGCCTTGAGTTTCCTGTGGAGATGTAGGAATAGCATGATTTGGCTCACGTCAAAATACTTTGCAGTGAAGCTGCACGGAAGAGGTTTCTAGGCTTCCATTTGACGTTTTCAACAATGCCTGAGTGTTACAGGACCGTCTTGCTTGTTAATAAAGCACCAGATGAAAAAGGCTACTGGTTAATAAAGGAGACTTTTTACATTAGCACAGAGAGGGTGGCTTGAGATAAATTCAGCGTAACGTAGGTGTGTTGGTAAGCCATCAAAAGGACCATCTCTCTGCTGGTGACACATGTTTTCCGGTATTGGTTTTGTTCTGTAAAAGGATGACTGGCATTCGGCAGAGTCATTCCAGAATTCACCTGGAAGGCGTCCACATGGTGCCTTGTTTTCTCCTGACATTCTGGGCACCACGAGGGATTATTCCTGTCTTCAGCACTAGCAGGAGACTTTTCCTGAACACCTGCTCCTCTTTGGCGTTGTGGGTGTGAAGGGGTCAGAGTGAGCCTGTCTTCATGGAGTTTTCAGACACCATGGGGATAGTGTGGCACGAGTGTCGGGCTCGGGTGGGAGGGAGACTTTCCCCAGAAAACAGCTGCCGTTTCCAGGACGGCCCTCGACCCCTCCTCCCTCTGTTCCTCTGCGTCATGTCTGAATTAAGGCTGTTCTATCGTAGCGGGGGTGTCATGTTAACTGGAAGTGTGCTTTTTTACTGGGCAGTAAGTAAATTAATGGTACATTTGCCAAGGACAGCGAGGTTTGATTTGATGAATCCAGTGGGGGAAAGGAGAAGGGGCTTGGCTGTGTGGGGATGTATGTGATGGGAGCAGAATGGAGTAGCCATGCAGGCTGTTGGGATGGAGGGGCCACGCCCACATTTCCATGGGATCCGTCGCTGTTTGTGCCACTAGACCTGAACCTCTGTCTCTACTTCTAACACCCGTATAGTGAGGAAGCCCCTGATGGGCCTGAGTTGTTACTTCCCATGGCCATCGCTGGGAAATGCCCCAGACGCCTCTCCAGGCTGGTGACGGCCCTGGGGCTGGACACTGGCTTTGTCCTGAGTTGTTTCTTCTTGTGGCCATCGCTGGGAAGTGCCCCGGACACCTCTCCTGGCTGGTGACGGCCCCAGGCCTGGACACTGGGTTCGTCCTGAGCTCTGCGAGGGGCTTTGGCTCCACGTGCAGCAGGCATCTGTGCATCCCTTTGGATGTGAGATGTTGGCGCTCGGCTTGGAGGCCAGCGCAATCTGGGTGTGGTCAGGATCCAGTTCATCCTTTGGAGAGAGAGCACCTGCCCAGGGACCCCTCTGAGGTACATAGTCATGCAGTGCCCTCACAGGATGCCCGGTCCCCCGAGAACTTCCCGCCATTCCCCTGGACCCTCAGGTATGGGAGTCAAGTGTGGTGTGTGTGTCACAGGCGGGGGTACTGAGGACACCACGTGCCTGCTCGTGCGAAGACCTGAAGTGCTGCTTGAGCTCGTTCCCAAGGGGCCGTTGGCATCTGGGGGCCTGTGGGTGTCTTTCCACTGGCAGGAAATAATGGGTGGCCCATGTTACCTTTTGTGTCTTTTTTTTTCTTTGCCGAAAAGCCCTAATGCCAACGTCGCTGTCCTGCTATTGGAACCGCCCACCTCAGGCTCACTGGCCCTCCTGTTTCTGGGCTGCTGCAGTGTTGTGTTGGGGTAACTGTATTAACTTCGTTTGAATTTTCTTCCTGTTCTTTTGGAATAAGTGTTGATAGTTTGTGCTGCTTGTTCACCCCAGAGGCGAGGATGTCCTTTAGGCCTGGAGGAGCACAGCCCCTAGAGGGAGGTGCCGGGCCTCTACCTCTCATGTCATCAGCAGCCCTCTCCACACGTCTCCTCTTCACTCCTCGTGCCCACGGCTGGGGTCACGGGCCGCTCGCTCTGCTGTTTGAGATCCTCGGAAAAGATGTTTGCCCTGAAGAGAGATTGGGGGTGTGTGGCTGATTTTAAATAGGAGGAAATGATTGTAACAGAATGAGCAATGCCTAGCACTTAGTCTCAGGCTTGAGAAATTGTGTTTTAGAAGCAAGGTATCCCCAACTCCGGTTTCCTTCAAATTAAATCTTTTAAAGAGTCCACAAATATAAATAGTTAAAGCCTAAAACTATGCAACAGAGGGCCTAGAGCCCAAGCCACTGCCACCTCTGACTCCAAGACACCTCAAAAACTTGGCCCTCCTCCTCAGAGAACCCCCCTTCTGCTCCTCCTTCCACACTGCTCCCTCCACAGTGCTCCCTCCACAGTGCTCCCTCCACACTCCTCCCTCCACACTCCTCCCTCCACACTCCTCTTCCGCCCCTCCCCTTCTTCCTTCCCTTTCCCTTCTTCCTTCCTTCCTCTCCCCTTCTTCCTTCCTTCCTCCCCTTCTTCCTTCCTTCCTCTCCCCTTCTTCCTTCCTTCCTCCCCTTCTTCCTTCCTTCCTCCCCTTCTTCCTTCCTTCCTCCCTTTCCTCCTCCCTCCTCTACCTCCTCCCTCCTCTTCCTCCTCTTCCCCCTCTTCCCCCCTCTTCCCCCTCCCTGTCCTTGGGCAACCTCCATGGAACTCTGGTTCAAAGTCACTGGTCTGTGGGGCCACCCATTTGATAGACGACCACGCTGGGGACCAGACACAAGTGACTGACTCAGACCAGCTCGCATGTCGTCTCTTGCCTCCCGTAACACCGGGTTGTCCCTAATGGAAGAGAATCAATGATGCTGCTTCACTGATCTCCAGGGAAAACAGGTTGATAACAGGTTATAAACATGGGAATGTTTTGGAAAAAGCGTCGTCCACTTGTCAGCTCCATCTCTCCTGCCCGGAAGATGTAGGGGAAACCTGCCTTCAGCCCACCCTCATCCCATAACAGGACAGAGGACAAAGGGGCAGAGACCCAGGTCCTGTCAGTGCCCTCAGGAAACCCCCCATTTCCTCCTCATGGTGGAAGTGGAAACCATCCCACTGGACTAGATTTTCCCGGGAAGCCCCTTCACCCCGAAAGCAAGGAATCTGGTTTGAGCACACACCATTCTCGGTGCCATGACTTTCTGCTGCTGAACCCTGCATACGTGGCCCATTGATCTTGCTAGTCCAGTGTTACTGGGTCCTGGGAGTTTCTGTGGGCTGATGGCAGGTGTTTACCATTGTGTTCAGAGGGGAGAACAGAACTTTATTTGTCGAAATCAGATGATAACCATTGCCATGTGATTCCTTGGGTTGGTTTGGGTGGGGGGTGCTCAATGCTTTTCCTGAGGGCTAAGTTCTAGTTTGAGACCGTCTCTCTTTGTCGCCCAAGCTGGAGTGCAGTGGTGCGATCTTGGCTCACTGCAACCTCTGCCTCCTGGCTTCAAGCAGTTCTCCCTGCCTCAGCCTCCCAAGTAGCTGGGATTATAGGTGTGTGCCACCACGCTTGGCTAATTACAAAAATATTTAATATAGGCTGGGTTTTGCCATATTGGTCAGGCTGGTCTCGAACTCCTTGCCTCAAATGATCGGCCCACCTTGCCCTCCTAAAATACTGGGATTACAGGCTTCAGCCACTGTGCCCGGCCTGATCCTGACATCTTTTAAAGCTGCCTTCATGTACCAAAAGCCAGTCTATGTTTGAAAATCAGTCTTGAAGAGCCTAGGAGGAGAGGGATAAGCTTCAACTAGGTGAATAACTATGCATATGTTAAAAATATGGGCCAAAATCCTACCCCAAATGTTAACTCTTCTGCTTTGCGTATTATATCCATTTATAGTTATTTCAGCACTAAGATTTTTAAAGACTCTTTTGATAATTATGGAGAAATTACTATTAAAACTCAGCTGCATTTGTAACACTTCAAAGAACTAATTGGATGACATCATTTTTCCCAGAGGCATTTTGGATTGTTATATAATTAATGTTTATCTCTTTGCCAGAAATCTTTTTTTTTTCTTTTCCAGAACAGATACCTGAAAAGAAAATTTCCTTTGCATTAAGTGTTATTTCACTTTGTGACAATCAATTTTTGAACGTGAGAACAAGATCATCATGTATTTTTGGGATAAATCTTGCTTAATAGTGATAATGCTAAGTGTTAAAATTATGCAACAATTTGTTTCTTTGAAAATTACTATTTGCCTGCTCACCAGGTGGGAGCTGATGAGAACGTGGATGTAAAAATTAAATTGTATTTAGCTTGTATAAAAGAAGTTTTAAAAAAAAAAAAGCTTTTTTTTTTGTTTTGTTTTGTGCTACTACTGAAGTTGCTTCGTTGTGGAAATGAGGTTATTGCAGGCACCTAGAATTTTATCTCCTTGTACAATGGGAAGAAATTCTCCAACAAGCACAGGAATCTGACTTTCTGATATTGAGACTCCTAGGCATCAAGCCCCGTGGAAAGGTTGGTGATTTACGTGAGCGTTGGCGTTGATGTGGGCACCCTCCAAGCCGGACGCAGGGAGCAGGGAAGGGCAGAACAGGCCCCTCAGGAGCCATGAGAAAATCAAGTGTTGGCAGCAGTGGTGAGGGTTGATGTCAGGGGCCAGGAGGAGGTGGTGAAGGGAGTATGTGCCTCAAGGCAGCCCTGGAACCCGTGGTCCCTGCAGTGAGGTCTGATCTGCAGGGGATGTGGACGGCCATGTGGCGAGGCCCACGGACAGCCTGGACTTGGCTGCCTCAGAACTCTGGTGGACGTTGCAAACGGCCCCACAGGGTTGCAGTGCACATTCCTCGGACAGAGAGAAGACGCTTGTAACTGTTCTCGGCACGAAGCCAGCGTCCTGTGAACAGTGGCCACTGCTGTCGTGACTGAGTGCCGTGCAACTGGAGGCATTTGCTCTGCTCAGTTCACTTAATTGGGCCAGGAATGGGGTTGCCCTGCCTTCAACAAGCTTGACGCATTGAACGAGGACTCAGTAAAGTACTCTGTAAATATGCTCTCCTGGCTAGAGTGAGCAAAGCCCAGGGAGAGAGTGGTTCCTCAGTATTAGACAGGTGTTTGGCGGGGCCAGCTGTGTGGCTGCCAGAGCGAATGTGACCAGGAAGCCTCTGTTCCCCCGGAGGTGGCCAGCGTAACTGTTACACGTGCCGTAGGTAGAAAGTGGGCACTGCTGGGAAACTTGCTCATGCTGCTGTTTCCTGATTGGAAATTCAAGGTTTCTGAGCATCCTACATCGAATTTGTACATTGCTGAGACTGTACACCTTTCAACACTTGTTTTTTCCTGCTTTTCGGATCTATACAACCTGATATTTGGCCGTGGCTTCCAGAACAGGCTGGATGCAGAGTGAAGTCCTCTCCTCACTGTCAATCTTTGCAGATGTCTTTCTTGAGAGTCTCAATTAGGTTTTTACTTAACTAGACTTTTTAAATTGCCATGCACATAACTCTACCAGTTACAATCGTGAGCTAACATGGGATTTTGGTTTTACTTTGATGAATGTTTAACATTTGCATGCTGGATGTAGGGGTGGAGGTCATTTATCTGCTTTTCATTTCCTTCTTGGTTATACTTAGTGACTTTCAGGTACGGTGTGGAAAGCCTGGTACAGGGTGAATTGCAGGCTGCAGTGTGGCGTGGTGGACGAGAGGCGTGGGCTGCAGTGTGCACAGTGGATGAGAGTGAAGCTATTTCCATCCTGGAGGGAAACACACAGGAAACAATTTAAAAAACTGATCATCTAGCTTGAATGAGGTCCAACAAATTCAGTTTGCAAAGTTTAACTTCCAAGTTAACTTAGTAACTTTTCCCCTAAGTCATTAATTTAGTAGCTTATGTTTATTGCCTAAAGCATAATAGTCATAAATTCTAAAATGAAGGACTAAACATGTAATAATTTAGGCATACAGCACCTGAAGGGAAAACTGCCAGTATGCTAAAATATTGGATACAGACGCTCAAAAAATATAATGTAGCATTCTTACAATGCATGTGCTTTTAGCATGTAACTTGGTGAGTAGTTTTGAGCTATATTTGTAGGAATGTGTATCTTGAATACTTTAGGACACCACTGGAGATGTGTGCTTGAGAGGTATAAATACTGAATGTTCTTCTCCCTTCCTTTAAATGAAAAACATTAGCTCCCTTGATTTTTATTTTTATTTTTTGAAGTGGACTCTCACTCTTGTTGCCCAGGCTGGAGTGCAGTGAGGCAGTCTCGGCCCACTGCAACTTCCGCCTCCAGGGTTGAAGTGATTCTCCTGCCTCAGCCTCCCCAGTAGTTGGGATTACAGGTACCCACCACCATGCCCCGCTAATTTTTGTATTTTTATTAGAGATGGGGTTTTGCCATAGTGTCCAGGCTGGTCTCAAACTCCTGACCTCAGGTGATCTGCCCACCTCGACCTCCCAAATTGCTGGGATTACAGGCGTGAGCCACTGCGCCTGGCCAGCTCCCTTCTATAATGATTTATACAGTTGTTTTTGCTTTTCGTTTTTTCGAGACGGTGTCTCACTCTGTCGCCCAAGCTGGAGTGCAGTGATGCAAATCTGGGCTGACTGCAGCCTTCACCTCCTGGGCTCAGGTGATCGTCCCACCTCAGCTTCCTGAGTTGCTGTGACTAGACACACGTCACCATGCCCAGCTTTATTATTATTATTATTGGTATTTTTAATAGAGACAGGGTTTTGCCATGTTTTCCAGGCTGGTCTCGAGCTCCTGGGCTCAAGCAATCTCCTGGCCTCAACCTCCGAAACTGCTGGGATTACAGGCGTGAGCACCACATTTGGCCCATTTTTTTTTTTCTTCCAGGATTAGGAGTCGACTTTCAGAAAATCCTTCAACCTTGCAAGCTTAATTTTCCATAAAAGTATTCCTCTAGGATAAAAACAAGACACAAAGAAGTACGTGTGGACTGCAGTTAAAAATTTTCAACACAACTTAGCTTAGGAAAGTTGACATTTACAAAGAGCAGGAGGCCCGTTCAGTGCCTTCTAGGCACTGGGAATGGCGGTCTGTGGGCGACCCTAACATGTGCGGCGTCCTGAGACGTGATCGTGGTGTTCACGCTTTTACCGAGGGCTTCCCGGGAGTACCAGAGGCTGTTCTTCTGCAGTCGGCCAGCCAGGCAGCAGCTGCTGGAGAAGGAACAAATAGCAAAAGACAGATGTACACGGTGTTATTGTGGCAGAGAGGTTAAAACCAGGGTCACTTTGTTCTTACAGTTTTAAAAAGCTAATAATGAAGTCCTTAAATATGTTTAGGATTTCAAAGTAGTTGTGGGTGTGTCTGTGTCTCTAGCTCCCGTTCGGGTGCTTCCTGCGAAGAGAGCTCAGAGACGCCACCTTTCCTTGATGAGGTGACAGGGCCTGGAGAGGTGTGAACCCCGTGGTGGGGGGATGACTGACCTGGGGTGAGGCTGGGTCAGTGTGGGGATCCACCCCCACTCCACATTCCTGTAGGGAATCCATAGTTCTAAGTCTTTATGATAGGGGTAAAAATAACCTGGAAGAGGTGTTATTTTTTAAGAAGTAAGTGCCATGCTCTTTTTTCCTCATACTTTTCCGTGTTTAAGCAGCATTGAAGGATAAGGCACTAGTAGCATGTTGTTTTGAAAACAATGTTGTTGGTTATTTTACGTTGAATATGGTACTAAGGTTGCCTGGTAACAGAAGTTTTCCTTAAACAACATAGAACTCTGTTGAATCTGTTGCCCCATTGGCTGAGCCGTCTGAAATCAGTGCAGTAGCAGCTGAAGAGGCCTCTTCCCCTTGGAGGAAGCCGCTGGATTGGCAGGAGGCACCGCGCTTGACTGAGGGAGTGAGGCTGGTTTGCAGAGACCCCACGTGGCCCCTGCAGCTCTCTCCTGCCCCCTGCTGGTTGGCCAAGCAGCCTTGCGACAGTGTGCTCAGTGTGAATGTTCACTGGGGCAGGCCAAGGCTTTTGTTCCAGAAACACTGACTTCAGAAATGGCCGGCTGTGTGTGTTGAGCATGGCAAGAAAGACTTACGTGTGTCTTAAACCTCTTGAACAAAGCAAGTTGATGTTTCAAATGCATCTCGAAGGCTAATGACTTTGCTATGGTCAATATTCAGGAGAAAAGAGGGTTTGATGAAACAGAAAGACAGGAGTGGCAAGGGACGTGCTTGTGCCCCGTATGACTAAGCGATGTCCTGGCCGTTCCACACCACGGCCTCTGAGCAGCCAGCCTGCAGATACTGGGTCAATTTAGATACCCTTGATCTCTGCAGAGGTTTGATCAGGTAGCCCAAGAGCAGATAAACACAAACGCTGACTGGAAACCCTGGCACACGGAGACACTGGAAACAGCAAGCTGCTATTAACATCATAGTAAGAGACAGTCGCCTGCTCTCAGGGGTGTCAGTTTCTTTTGCTTCTAGACGTTCATCTGCGTTACAATACAGTTTTGCTCAGTTTATCCCCATTACTCCACTGTCTTCGCTGTTAAAGTCTCAGCCAGCACTTAGCTCTGACACTGCAGGAGTTTCACTGTGCGGCTGACCAGGCCTACCTGGCTTGGCTATAAAGCAGGTGAGATTTTCCGGAAGGCAGTAACGAGAACCCGAGGCAGGAAAGAGCATTGCTGGTCTACATAGGGCAGTGCACCTGCAGCAGAGCATGTACGTGCACGTTCAGGCTAAACAGGTGTAGGAGAGAAGAAAATCACCTACAATTAGTCACTTAAAATGCCACACACCCAACCCTTGAGACCCTAGCACATAGAGCAGTAGTGGTCTTGGAGATGGCAGGTGTGCTGAAGTCTGATTTTCTCACTTAGCTTTTCCAGCAGCGTTTTCCTCATCTCTAAGCTGGGGCTAACAACTGCCACGCGTAGATTTGTGCATGGAACCGTGCGTGTAAAGTGGGGTAGCCCCCAGGACCTAGGAAGGACTCGTGGTCAGTGTCGGTGGTCATGCGTGCTGTACGGGTCCCCCAGGAAGATGATTGCTACGGATAACTCCCTCCGTTCAATGTCACTGAATGTAAAAGGTGGGACATTGGCTTCTGATGTGTCTGGTTTGCTGTAGGCCACGCTGCACCCCGTGGTTCCTGAGCCCTGAGCTGAAGTACATCCTGCTGCATCGCCTGTGTCGCTTTTGCTGTGTCACTTAGAGCTCCTGCCCTGGGAAACTTCCTCGCGCCTGACGAGCACCACAGTTTGCAGCAAGACCTGTCCAAAGCGTGGACTGCGAGAGCCCCGCTGTGGTCCTCTCCTCTCCATGTTGGGAGCGACTTTGTGGGGTTTGTCGGCCCTTCTCTCAGGTGTCCTGTGTCTCATGGATCAGCCGACGAGCCCCGTCTGGAGGAGCACTCTGCAAAACGCTGCCGGCCACCCAGATCTCCTAGCGCAGAGTGAGGCCACATCTGCAGAATTGACCGCACAGAGTCCCGAGGCATTCGGCAAGAAGGGGAGTGGGATGTGTGTGAGATCCCACTGCGGAAGCCGGCTCTGCTCCGTACTCTGCGTGCGGGGTGCCTGATGTTCAGACCTGCTGTGTCTATCGGGGGCCATGGCGGGGTGGTGGGAGTGGGGGCAGGGAGCAGCGTGGATGGATCCAGGAAAGGACTTAGTTGAATCCCAGCTGCCCACATACCTGTTGCTGGTCTTGGACAAGGTCCCTAGTTTCTCTGGGCTTTCGGTTTGATTGTAAGACTAGGACGCCGCCCTAGTCTGAAGATGTCGGTGTGTGCGGGAATGCCTGGCGCAGTCACCATGGGTTTTCCTTCAGCCTCCTCCGTGCCCCTCCCTGGGTCAATCAGTATCCATGCGTGCCACAAGTAAATTACAGTCCCTCCGAAAACCAGTTGACCCGAGTTTTATGGTCGAGCATGGTGAGTGTCCTTGCCAGGAAATGCCACTAGATGTCTTGGGCCTGCTCCTCTACCTCCACAGCAATCCCCGGAACAGGCTGGTTCAGGACGTGGGAGGTGGGAGTCGGTGTTGTACCTAGGACAGGCTGAAGTCAAAGGCTCATTTGCTCTGTGAGGGGTGATCAGGATGACACATCAAGTGGAGCCCCATGGCTGACCCTGGAGGTGGACGGTCGGGTCGGATTGGCTGCCCTCCAGCACGTGTTTCGAGTGATGCCTTCCCTGGGTTACGCAGCCCTGATCTGTAGGGCACAACTTCCCAGCTCCAGCCAATCTGGTCTTGCCGTCTCCTTCCAAGAAGGTAGGTGCGGCGCAGTTGCCTTTAAGCGGCTCCTTCTGGACACCGCAGGGCAGCAGCAAGCAAGCATGGGCGACTTTTTTCTTACGTTGACCACAATACGCGGGGCCAGCTTTGCACGATCCCATTCAGCATCACACGTGTGCATCGGCCACTCACCTGTCCATCTGCCACAGACAGGCTTGGACAGGACCATTGAGTGGCCTTTACGGCAAAGAGCCTAAAGGGCTCACAGGAAACCTGGACCCAGCGCAATGGTAACAGCG
The DNA here is from genome assembly GCF_043159975.1 of Macaca nemestrina. Taxonomy (NCBI): domain Eukaryota; kingdom Metazoa; phylum Chordata; class Mammalia; order Primates; family Cercopithecidae; genus Macaca; species Macaca nemestrina. Next base: position 113,524 of record NW_027257605.1, read on the forward strand.
CAGCAATACCTGTCATTGATCAAGGGGTATTCTGGGCCCGACATGGTGTTAAGTGATCCAGTTCGGTTAGCACTCTTAGAATTAACCCCCTTTTGCCTATCAGGAAATCGAAGACGGAGGGCATTAACGCCAGGGAGCAGGGAGTAAGGGGACACACAGAGGGGCTGAGGGGCTGGGCATTCTGAGCCCACGGATCTGCCCACAGGCCCCGGCTGCACGGGCACCAGGGCTGCTGCTCTGGAGGGGATGAGGAGCTCTGGGGAAAAGATGGAGCCTGACGTGGGTAAGATTTGGATATTTTCAGAAGAGATTTTCAGCCTGGAATGAGGGTGTAAGTGACTGAATCGGAGTGATGAGCCAGATAGCCCGGCTGCGGGAGCTCCCCTGTGGGGTGAGGGAGGAAGGCCTTGGGGGCGTGTGGCTGAGCAGAGGCGCTGGGTCGCCAGGAGCCGCCGCGGGTTTGGAAAGGGGGAGAAACGCAGCGCCCTGCACTGCAAGGGCACCGAGACGTGGTTGTGGTTCTTCCTGACCGTGACAGGCACAAATGGTGCTGATGGTGGAATGCACGGAGTTTGCCTTCAGAGAACTCCTGCTGTCTTTTAAAACCTGGGCCTCTCATTTAAACTTGGTGGCCTCAGGTGAATGGTCAGAAACAGTTTCTGATGAGGTTGCAGAGACTGTGCATGGCCTCTGATTGTGCACATCCTGTGATTGTGTATAGTCTCTGATTGTGGCCTCTGGCCTCTTTGTGGCCTCTGATTGTGTGGGTCTCTGTGTGTGGTCTCTGATTGTGTGTGGTCTCTGATTGTGTGTGGTCTCTGATTGTGCTCAGTCTCGGATTGTGCGCGGCCTCTGATTGTGTGCGGCCTCTGATTGTGGGTTGTGTGAGTTTCCCGGGATTAAGTAGATGAGCCTCGTGCTGGAGCAGGTGTGCCTTGTGTTGGGCATGTGGATAAAGAAGTTTAACCCATCCCCTCTTTGAGAATGGCAGGGCAGTAACAAAGGCGGTTGATTTATACATGGCCATCCTCGTGAGGTGAGGACCTGAAAGGTTTACTGCTTTCCCGGAAAGCTGCTCTGGGCGTCACCATCACTGATCATGGACAGCAGCTCAGAAGCCCCCTTAAGGTGCAGGGAGGGACCGGCGCTGGTCCTGTCTGTGCCCAGGCTGCTGGTCACCCTGACGGCCAGGCGATGGCTGCCTGTGCACGAAGCTGGGGTTAGAGTGAATTTGGGCAGTGTCGGCTTTGATTTAGGTCAAGACTGATCAGTCTTCCTAAAATACTAGCCATGAAAGCTTTCATAGATTGTAGTTCTTTGGGAGATTTATATGTGGTTTTTAAAGCACAGGGCCCATGGCCAGTGTTGAATTACATTTTGTTCAGTGTAACTGACAGGACACTGGACCTGAGTCTCAGGCCTGCCACAGGGTTCAGGGAGCTTCAGAGAGGGAGATGTTTGTGCTCAAGTTTTCGCAGATGGGATGGGACATGGGCATGGGGCTGGAATGCTCTAAACTTCAATCTTCAGTCATCGGTATCACCTGTGCACACGCATATCGTTTTCAAAGATGGACAAGCTTTTGGGAAATATCTGAAGACTTTTCCAGTTTTGAAAGAAGCCGGGATGACACTGGAAACGTCAGGTGTCTTGGCTGCTGATCAGGTCCATCACCACGCACATGGTCCCTAACCTGGCCCACCTCTGATCATGCACAGCGGGTGACGAGGTCCATAACCTCACACTTCTGTGCACAGCAGGTGACCAGGTCCCTAACCTCAAAAGCTTCTGATTGGGTGCAGCTGGTGACCAGGTCTGTAACTTCACATGGCTCTGATTGTGCAGAGCTGGTGACCAGGTCACTAACCACCCACACCTCTATTCATACCCAGCGGGTGACCGGGTCCATCACCTCACACCTCTGATTGTGCATAGCAGGTGACCAGGTCTGGAACCTTGCACACCTCTGATCGTGCACAACGGGCGACTAGGTCCATGACCTCACGCCTCTCTGCACAGTTGGTGACCAGGTCCATAACCTCACACCTCTGATCGTGCACAGCTGGTGGGCGCAGGACCCACTTCAGTGAGGGGCTGACTTCCCAGGTGTGAAGGGGGAATGTTGTGTGGCTCGCTAAGCCCCTCCATGCTTTGGGGGCTCCAGGCTGTGGCCGGCAAGTAGGAGGTTGTCCCAGGAGGCTGCTGTGTGTTGGGGATGGGAGGCAGCTGCAGGGTGGAAGTACGATGTTGTCGTAGGGGGCCACTGTGGGGGGGTGGGACGGGAGGCAACTGCAAGTTGGAAGTAGGATGTTGTCCCAGGAGGCTGCTGTGTGTGGGGGAGGGAGGAGGCAACTGCAGGGTGGTGTGGTGGTCCCCGTGCCACTGATTTCAGGTTAAAATAGAATGTGGACCTCTTTTTACCATAGTTTTTAATTACTCCGCTAGTTTGTGTTGCTGTCTCTTGCTATGAAGTCCACAGTCTGATGTCTCTGTGGTCCCCATGTTTCCCTTCTGCTTGTGTTACCCGATCCTGTGGGTCAGCTGTGAGGAAACCACTCTCCACGCCTCATCTGGAGTGGTCTCGAGCTGGGTGTGCTGGTCTCCTTGTGGGCTAAAGTGTTCTTCTGTTACTGTTTTCTCTGTTTTTTGACCAAATTTAGCAGACTTGTGTATGATACAAACACTTTAAAAAACGTCTTTTGCCTTTATGAAAAAAACACTTGCATTGCTTTAAAATGAACCTTTCCTGTGTCTCCATCCTTCCTCACAGATTGCTCTGTGTTAGAAACTCGGTGGTGTGTGCGCTTCATGGCCTCATTCCATCAAGCACTGTAACCTCTGATTGCAAAAGTGACTACACTCAAGGCAAAAAACTTCGCAAATGTTGGAAATAATGAACAAAAACAATATATTGTTCTCTTGTCACCCTGAAATGGCTACTCTTAATATTTTGATGTAGTTCTTTGAATTCTTTTTAAGTAAAGTTGCTTCTAACACAAGCACTTTGATTATATTGATCAAATTATATTCAGGAAATAAGGAGAAAGTAAAAAGAATATCCAGTTTGGGGCAAAAAGGAAGACGACATAGAAAGAGGCTGTAAAACTCCCTGCAACTTGAAAAGCTGGGTTGTGGTGGCTGTGGTTTTGTTTTTACTGTGAGAGACCACAGGATTCTTCTTGGCACTGAAGGGCAATAAGATAATACCCTGTGTGTGTGCTGGTGGCTGTATAAACCGAGCCGCATGTCCTCTTTCGAAGCAGAGAAAGCATGAGGTTTGAGGTAGTGGTTTGGTAACTTTTGGAAAGTCTGTTTGTAGGACTGCACTGCAGAGATTAGGTCAGTCTGAATTAGAATCGAATGATCTGTTCAGGCCTTGGGAGCTTTCTACACCGGGTGTACGCCTGTTCTGGATGTGGTGTAGAAGGAACAGGACTGGGAGGGTTTCTTGCTTCCCAGTCATAGAAATGCCTGCAATTATCACTGTTTGTTGTTTCTCGGGAAGCTATTTTGGGAAGGAAGTGTACGTTCCAAGGCTGCTGGTTGGCCTTTCATCACCCTGGGGGTCTTGGTGTGGGTCACGGGAGCTGTGACTGCTCACGCGTGCAGCTCTGTCTCTCTCGCTGCCGCGCCGGTAGACAGCTGGTCACCAACACAGTGTGTGTCCCAGTGGCCTTTGAGAAGAATTCTCTACATCATTTTTATACAAGGTCCTTTTTCCTTTCAATGTCAACATCGTGCCTTCTAGCCAAGCGATATGTTCTTGCAGAAACAGGAAGTGTGGCCCAAGTGAGAAATGAGGGAATTGATCCATAACTGCTATCAGTTTTTATAGAGTTGAGCCATTGTAATTTATACACAAACATGTTAAATCTGTAGAAGTGAGTCACGGTGCCAGACCCTCACAAATGCCGAATGTCTACGTGGGACCTCTCTTCTATCGGGTCCACATCACAAGAAGAAAAGTCGCTCAAATGCAGGACGGAGTGGACGTGAATCTCCGAAAACTCCATGAATCAGAGTGACTGCTTTCCCAATTGCTGGTCTCCCCATTTGAGGTTGTGAGATTCCCGTTCTGAAGCTCCTTCAATTTCCCAGCATCCATTTCACTCCTTCATGGAGATAACAGACTCACACTGATACCTTGTTCTCAGATTTTCTAATTAGAAAAAGCACATATTTCACAAGAATTGTCCAGCTAACTCACTCCTTAGCCTGGGGTAAGCCACATACCTCTTTTCTCTTTAAAATACTCACCTTTCAGAACTCTTGGTAAATAAGAATAGGAAGGTACCATGACTTTGGCCACAAGCAGTATTATGTATAATGTGCAAGTGAGTGCCTTGAGAGCCATGGTTGCTAAAAACAAATTTTCTCAGAAGAGAAAAATGTAAGCAGTTCTTGACATGATCGTTAATTTTGTTTTGCCTAAATAACATCTTGTCGTTGTACAGGGATACAGGACGTTGCTGAGTATTGACCGGGGCGAGTGGGTCCTGCTGCCCCACTGTGTGATCCTGAATATCGACAGGGGTGAGTGGGTCCTGCTGCCCCACTGTGTGTGACAAGCCCTTTGTTTCTGGCCTGGAAATGTCCTGGCTCTTTCAGTGCATTGGGGTGGTGCTGGCCCCCTTTGTTAGTTTGCATGTGAGGCAAAATCTCACGCCTTTCACTCTTGTTGACATACAGATGCCAAAGCTTTGAACAAATTCTTACTAAATCAAACCCAGAAATATGTAAAAGGGATAAGAATACCATGAACACTTAGAGTTTGTTCTCATGATCTGTAGTTTTGCATTGCACATTTGGCTCATCATTCAAAAATCAATGTAATTCACCATATTAACAAAAAATAAAGCAGAAAACCCATTTTATCCTCCCGGTAGACACTGGAAAACATCTGTTGAAATTTAATAGTCCTTATACGAATTTCCTATCACATCAGGAACAGAAGGGAACTTTCTCCGTTTGATAAAGGCCACTCCTGAAAAACAAGAGCTGACCCCCCTCCTCGGTGGTGGCAGCCGGGGAGCTCTGCCCACAGTCAGGGGTGTCGGGAGCATGGCCATTCTCCGTGCTTCAGGTTCGCATGGTGCACACTGGGGCCCTCGTCCGTGAAGTTAGTTAGGAGAACTAAAAGGCATAAAGACTTGGAAGCAGGGGGAGATGCTTGATGTACAGAAGACACAGGGCCTTATTTAGAACATTTTAGGAAATGTACAAACAACCAGAAATGGTGTGAATTTTGCAAGCATGCAAGATGGACTCTTCGCAACAGATGTATACAGATGCCCAGTGGCCCATGAGAGGTGCTCACCAGGGAGTCATTGGGTAAGTACAACTTAAACCCGCGAGGTTCCCCTTCACAAGAGTGGAGAAGGGAGGACAGTAGCAGGTGCTGGTGAAGATATGACAGACTGGATCTCAGACTGATGGAGACTTAAAATGGCACAGCCACTTCAGCAAATGTGGCAGTTTCTTTAAAATGTGTACACTTACCATATGGCCCAGCAGGTATGCTGTAGACGTTCACCAAGGAGAGCAGAAAATGTGTGTCCTTGTAAAAGAATGCACATTATCTCCAGAGTAAATTGTCATAGCCAAGAACTGGAAACAACATAAATCTCTCTCATCTGGAGAAACATGAGCAAATTCTGATATATTCATACATTGTCCTAGTTCCCAGCAGGAAAAACGTACAAAATGCTGAAACCAAAACAGACAACGGGGATGAGTTCCAGGAGCCTTGAACTGAGCAGAGAGTGAACACCACGCCGTGGAGTCCATGTGACAACGGAGAATCTATGCGAGTCTCGGGTGACGGAAGAGCGCCAAGAACACTCCTCGAGAATGAACAGTGGCTGTCTCTTGAGGGCTGGGATTGACTGGGAGGGGACTTGTGGGAACTTTGATGCAAAAGATTTGATTAGGGTAATAGATTTCCATTTATCGAAATGCGCCAAGTGTACTCAAGATCTGAACATTTCACTGTGTATACTTTGTACTCCCTACCTTCCAAAAAAACAATGAAAAAATAATTACAAATGAGCACTGAACTCGATAGATTTTTCACCGTGGTATTAGATAGCAATTCTGAAAGCATTTCTGTATCTCCAGACTTAAGCAAATAAGCTTAATAAATCAGTGAATATATTGAGTGCTGCAGGTGCCAGGTTTCTTTCTTGGTAAGAGGTAGAAATAAGAAAAGGCCAAAGCCTGGAATGGATCACGTGGGATTAGGTTGCAGCAGGAGGTACAAGTATCAGCTGGTGGCTCCCGACAGATGTAGACAGGGATAGAAGTGCCTGTGGATGGGTGTGGGTGCACATGCGTGTACATGCGTGTGTGTGTTCTACTTGCCGGCAATGCCCAGCAGCACCCGGTGCCCACTCTTAGCTTCCAAACTCCGTTCTTCACTAGAAGGAGCCCTGGTCTAAGGGCTGGGGAATCCGGTGTCAAATCTGGGACCAGTTGAGCAACAGAACAAACCATTGTAACTATGAATCATAACCCACGAAGCCAGACTCCGTGAGTATATATGGACATATGTAAATGAATGCTGAAAGATAAAATTATTTTTCAGTGAATATGGAAGATCTAATGATTTAGAAGGAATGACAGGAAATCAGTGGATGCTAAAACTAGTAGTGGAGAATTCATGGAAAACAGAATATGCACATAGTGTCAGGGTGTCTCCTCCCAAATCTTAATTTCAACGCGAGAAGTAGCATCTTTGCTTTGGAGGCACTTAAGCACCACCTTCACTGAGTTGCCGATGTTAACATTGTCACGTAAGACAGACTTCTGCGGTGTCCCTGCTAAAATGCATACTCCTGAGTCTAGTCCGGAAGATACCAAAATAAAGGACAAGCTGTGAAATAACTGACCTGTATTCTTTAACATTTCCAATTTCAGGAAACACAAAACCTGAGAAACTTGGATGCTGGACGGGTAAAAATCACATGACAAATCAATTCATCATCCTGGATTGGATCGTAGAAGAAGACAAAGTAAGAAAATTATGGAGACAGTTGACAGCATTTGAAAGTGAACTTTGTATATGACAGTTAAATTTCCGGATCTTGAGGAAAGTGAATGTGAGAGCATATCCTTGTGTTTAGGAAATACATTGAAACATTTAGGTATGGAAGGATATAGTATCTGATATTTATTTTCATTTGACTTAGAAAATTCATGGGGGAGGGGGGAAAGCAGTGATGTAAGATAGGAGCAGTTGGGCCTAAGTTGAGCCTGGTAAGTTATGTGGAAATTCACTACGCTGGTCTTGCAGATTTTCTGTGTCTTTGAAATTACATCCAAAAAGTTTAAAACGGAGAATATGCAAAACAAAAAGCGATTTGTGGAAGTGAGTGGACTGTCACCTCATTGATCCCTTCAGTTTTCGGCCATGAGCCAAGTCAGTCACATAATGGTTTTTGACCTGGGAATTAGAAATAGTGGCCAGATGACCAGGCTCTTTATCTAGTTAGGGAGAGAAGTGTGCACAAAGGCTGACAAGACCAAGCAGTGCGATGAGCTGCTTGTGGGCGTGATGCTGAGGGTCTGGGTCCTGTCTCAGGTGGCAGCTTGGGGGTTTTAAGCCAGAAAGCCACGTCTGATTCTCTTTCAGTGGGATCATTCTCGCAGCTTCAGAGAAAACTGCCCCAACTCGTCTTCACTCACGCTGGCCATTTTTGGTGGTGGTGGTTTTATTCTGCTAACACCGTTCTCACTGACAGTTTAGGGCCTTTGAGCGGATTTTTGCCTGTGTCTCGAAGATTCTCGTCTTGACAGCCGGTATGTTTCATTCCTGTTGTTCCGATTCTGTGTTAAGAGGGTTCTTCCCTGGCTTCACAGTTTGGAGTTGCTGCTGCATCTGTCTCTGCTTTAATTCTCTAGCCCATCTATCACTTGTCTCATCCCTTAAGAAGTGGCCTGCGTGAGATGCCATGAGACTGTCTGCCTTATCACCACTGCGACCCCAACCCGTAAGGACTTACAGAGAAGGCATTCAGTGAATGTGTGGAATTAATGTAATGGGTTAATAGCCACAAAATGTCTTAATGGTTGTTTTAGTCCATTTCCATGCTGCTGATAAAGACATACCCGAAACTGGGAAGAAAAAGATTTAGTTGGCGTTGCGGTTCCGCATGGCTGGGGAGGCCTCAGAATCATGGTGGGAGGCGAAAGGCACTTCTTACATGTCAGCAGCAAGAGAAAACGAGGTAGAAGCAAAAGCGGAAACCCCGATAAGCCATCAGATCTCATGAGACTTATTCACTATCACGAGAATAGCACAGGAAAGACGGGACCCAGTGATTCAGTTACCTCTCCCTAAGTCCCTCCCACGACACATGGGGATTCTGGGATGTAGAATTCAAGTTGAGATTTGGGTGGGGACACAGCCAAACCATATCCATAGCCAACACAGTCCTGGCCCATGGCCGGTGTTGAGCTGAGCTGCGACCGTGGCTGTGTGAGTTGGGGTGCGAGGCGTGCACACGCCTCTCAACGGTACAGTGAAAGGATTTGGAGGCTCAAACGTGTGACCTACAAAGAATCTCCAAAGATCAAGGTGCATTCACCCTAAAAAGAAAAATCTCAGTGCAGTTTACACCCAGTGTTTGCTTGCGGATATGGATTCTACAGTTAATAAAATGAATAATTAAAAGTCTGTGAATAAATTTTAATGTCTTTATGGAACTGTAAACACTGATTTTCTTTCCTCACCCACCCATCTGTTGGTGAGTTTCAGAAGGTGGATGAACCGTGCTGCGGGGACAGAGAGGAGGGTGCAGCTTGGCCTCTGGGACCTAAGCTGAGCACTGAGTGACTGAGCTCTCTCCATTTCAGACGTCCACACGGAAGCTGTCCAGGCGGCTCTGGCCAGACACAAAGAGCAGAAGATGGCGGTGCCTATGCCTTCCAAACGCAGGTCCCTGGTCGTGTAGACCTCCATGGACGCCTACACCCCTCCAGGTAAGGGACACGCTCCCCGACGCTGCCTCCTGAACATGCTGGGCGCCTCAGAATTGACCGCTAGCCCAGAAGTTGGGTTTTTGCCTTCAAAATCATGGTGCAGAAATGCAGATTTTGTGAACCAGAAGTCCGAAAACAGTGTATGAAAAGTAACACTATGTATCTGTATAAATACACATTTTTAACTTTTCATCAAGATTGATACATATGATACATACCAGTAAAATCTCACACAGTTTTATTCATTTAATTCCTTGTAGGGAAAAGGGAAGAGTTTGTAACCCTATGGGTGGAATTGGACTTTTCTTCTGATTAGGCTGTTGCATGCATATTCTCAAATCTTCAGATAAGTGTGCTACATTATTGGATTGTTTTAGAACAAGCGAATTGGACAGTTTAGGCAGCTACCCGAATCAGGTCATAAACTTTGCCTGCAAGGTGCCAGCTAGTATTTTAGTTCCTGCAGGCCATAAGGTCTCTCACAACCACTCAACTCTGCCCTCAGCCATGGGTGACAGCAAGTGCGTATGACTGTGTACCAATAAAACTTTATTTACAAGAACAACGGACCAGATTTGGTGCAGGGACCTGCCAACCCCTGATCTAAATTACTGAAGGTAATAGCCAATTTATATTTCTGCTATATAATACTGCTTTTCTTTAATCTTGAATTTTACATAACTACCCCAATTCTCTCTTTTCTCTGCCCAAATAATTATAAACTACATTTCATGATCTTCACACCCAAGTAAAGCAGAAAGTTTAGTTATCCAGATACTTGTTAGAGACACGGATTGAACCTATGCTATTTGGTGTTTAGTTTCTGTGATTTTGATTCCAACATTATTCATGCCGTTGTTGCAAGCTTGTCTTCTCAAAGGACCTGAATCACCTTACATCCCACGTTGAAGCTACATATCACTTTAAATGACCCAGTATTTTTGCTCCAATACCAAAGAAACTTAAGGTACAATACGAATAGTTGAAAATGTACAACATTTTCGGGAGTATTTTTACTTCTGAAATTTAGCTTAGTCTTGGCAAGCAGTGAGACAGAAGGACGTGCTTCAGATCAGAGCTGAGGTCAAGCGTACGTCCACATTACTACAGGCAGCTCCTGAGTTTCACCTTTACATACCTTTACAAATGAAGGTACTGGAATTTAAAGGACAGAACTTAGAGTGCATCATTTTGGGTTTTCGTTGCTTTTTGTTTTGAGACAAGGTCTTGCTCTGTCACCAAGGTTGGAATTCAGCATCATGATGGCAGCTCTTGGCTCACTGCAGCTGTGACCACCTGGGCTCACGCGGTCCTCCCACTTCAACCTCAAGCAGCTGGGACCACAGGTGCTCGCCACCACACCCAGCTAATTTTTAAGTGTTTGTAGAGACAGGGTGTTCCTATGTCGTTTCTGTTTCTCATTGACACATAACGTGTTCTTCATCGAAAGAACGCAGTGCCAGCCAGGCAAGGGAGTGAATGCCATGCTAGCAAGTTGTTGACAAGGGAGCCCTTTCTGCCAACGTGCTCCCTTGGGCTCCTCCCTTTCCTTATTTTAATATTAAGCCACAGCACATAATGAAGGACTGGGCACGATAGCTCATGCCTATAACTCCAGTAATTTGGGAACCCAGGGCAGGTGTATGGCTTGAGCCCAAGGGTTCAAGGTCAGCCTGGACAACATGGCAAAATGTACAGAAATGCCTTTTGTACATCTTGTCTTCACCAAAAGTACAAAAAATTAGCTGAGCCTGGTGGTGTGCACCTGTAGTCCCAGCTACTTGGGAGGCTGAGGTGGGAGAATCACTTGAGCCCGGGAGGCAGAGGTTGCTGTCAGCTGAGATGGCACCACTGCACTCCAGCCGGGGCAACAGAGCAAGACCCCCATCTCAATTAGAAAAAAATAACGATAACAAATGCAGACTCTTTAAAAATGATTAGGCCAGGCATGGTGGCTCATGCCTCTAACCTCAGCAGTTTGGGAAGCCAAGGCAGGCAGATTGCTTGAGTTCCCAGCATTTGAGACTAGCCTGGGCAACATTCCAAAGCCCATCCCTGCAAAACATACAGAAATCAGCCAGGAATGGTGGTGTGTGCCTGTGGTCCCAGCTGCTCGGGAGGCTGGAGTGGGAGGATCAGGGTGCAGTGAGCCATGATCGTGCCACTGCACTCCAGCCTGGGCAACAGAGCAAGACCCTATCTCAAAAATAACATGCTTACTCCTGTTTGTTTAGTTAATGGTTATAATTTGCCAAAACTTATGGCAAAATAATTGTATTTGTATGTGTTCTTTGTGTAACTAACAACATGGACGTAAAACATTTCAAGGGTTGAAATATTTTAAACCAAATTTTTGGCACTAACCAGTATGTAAGGCAACGGGCATTTTTCTTGACCACTTTGTATAAGAGAAAAGACTTTGAAATGGAAGAAACAGTGCGGTTACGGTTATTTGCTTATTTCTCGTATTGAATCCAACCGCTGACAAATGTTACTGGGTCATGTGTGATGAATAACCTCCTTGTACAGATGTCTGCAAAATATAAAAGAATATTATTTGAAATGTTATTTTTGTGAAATATTTGGATTTGACCAACAGTTTTATATCAGCCATAAAGCATCCTTTGTAAATTTTCATCAGGAGTCCTCTTGATATATCATATGGGGCAGTTTTGTAAAATTGTAAATGTCAATGTCATAAAAATTTTTTACTCCCAGCCTATTTGTGCTTAGCGATAGTTTGCATGTTTATTACCGTACTTACTTGATCCAAATCTTAGCTGCATTTTCTTACCTATTTTTCTTGGTTGTTGGTAACAGTGGTTAGATCTTACTCAGTTTCATTGCCCTTCAGAGAATGTTCTTGAAGTTTATCTTCTATGAAATGACTGGCTGCTGACCTGGATCCTAGTTTCTGGAGAAACTCTCATTAGGATTGTCGCAACGCTAGTATTCTATGGGTGAAACTTTCCTTTAGTTTCCGAATGTAAAGATAAAAGAATAATTTGCCAAAACTACTTCTAGCCATGATGAGAGAACAGGGACCCAAATCACCCATCTGCCCTAAACAACTGTAAAACTGCACAAAACGAATGAGGTGGCTGTTTTTAGTCTGTGACCACAGCTGTACCAGCCAGAACCTGAGGGCGAGGGCAGGAGAATGAATGAGATGCACCCACAGTACACTTGCCCTCTGGAGAACACCTGCAGACCGTGGTGCCGAGAGTTCAGGTGTGGGCGGAGTATGGCCATCCTACCACATCCAGAAGGCGGAGCTCGGAGAGAGCTCAGGTGTGGCGGAGCATGGCCACCCTACCACGTCCAGGAGGGGGGGAGATCAGAGAGAGCTCAGGTGTGGCGGAGCATGGCCATCCTACCATGTCCGGGAGGGGGAGATCAGAGAGAGCTCAGGTGTGGCGGAGCATGGCCGTCCTACCATGTCCGGGAGGGGGAGATCAGAGAAAGCTCAGGTGTGGGCGGAGCATGGCCATCTTACCACGTCCAGGAGGGGGAGACCCAAGTGGGTGCAGGATGGGAGCTCTCCACAGATTCACACCAACAGCGAATCCAACCAAGCCTGCCCATGTCACGATGACCCAGCCGTGCCTGTGCTAACTGCTAAAACAAGAGCTGGAAAGCTTCAGAGGGAGGTTAGGGATCCTGAGTGTGCTCAACAAGTTACCCACAATGTGTAATATTCAGCAAATAATCACCGCATACACAGAGAAACGGGGGGTAGAATCTGTGGTCAAGAAAAAGGCAGTAAAAAGTGCACACACATGCAGGATGGTCTCTGTCACTCACCACATGCGGCGGCTGAGCACATGACGTGTGCCTGGTCTGAACTGGATTTGCTGCGTGAAAGACATGCCAGTTAATATAAAAAATAGAAAATATTGTATTTGTTTTTTTTTTTAATTTGAGACGGAGTCTAGCTCTGTTGCCCAGGCTAGAGTGCAGTGGTGTGATCTCGGCTCACTGCAATCTCCGCCTCCCGGGTTCATGCCATTCTCCTGCCTCAGCCTCCCAAGTTGCTGCCCGCTGCCACGCCTGGCTAATTTTTTGTATTTTTAGTAGGCACGGGGTTTCACCGTGTTAGCCAGGATGGTCTCGATCTCCCGATCTCGTGATCCACCCGCCTCGGCCTCCCAAAGTGCTGGGATTACAGACTTGAGCCACCGCATCCGGCCTATTTGTATTTCTTATTGCAAGTATAGCATGAGCATTTTGAGTTAAAAATATACCAGTAAAATTAATTATACCTGTTTATATATTTATATGAGGCTACAAGGAAGGTTATGAGGCTACAAGGAAGGTTTCAAGTTCTATAACAGGACTCTCATAATTCTGTTGGAAAGTGCCAGTCTACATGTCTGATACAGCAGAAAACTGAGTTTTTAAATCTGCAATTATAAATATTTAGGGAATCAGAGTACAACGTGTCAGAGAATGAAAATATTTTAATTCTTGAGCCAGAGGAAGGGAAGACACTTTTCACTATAATGCAGTTGGGGAATTTCAGGTTCTGTACACGATAATCTTGAGAATTGTCACTCCCTCCTCACAGGTAAAAAGCTGAGCAAACTGAAAAATCAGCAGCTCTTCTTAAATCTGCAAGAGACGTGAGGTCACCGGCAAGCCACTGTCCCCAGATTGGCTGGACAGGTAAAGCAGATGAATCACCATACACTGGAGCACAATGCTCCAAGGAACCCACGCTGGGATTGGAAACCCTGAACTGGAATTGACAAATTGCTGTGGTGAGGTGTGGCCACGTCTGAGAGTTAAAACCTCCAGGAGGCCTGTGCATATGGGTCTCATGCTTTTGTGAGTTGTATCATCAGAAGCTCAATCAGGTTCTCGAAGTAAACATCAGAGAAAAATCCCCTCATACTTACTACAGGGGAAAGAGAATAGGAATCATTTTTCAATATGCAAGTGCACTCTTCACTAGGTCCACCTTCCTGAGAAGCTAGTTAAGTGGAGACTAACCTGGTGGGATTTTATCAGAGCCTTCTGACCTGGGAGAAAGGGAAATACCCAACTCCAACCTCCAGAGCTGAAAAGCAAAAAAGAACGGAGTATCCAAGCACTATGGGACTTCCACAGAGGCATAAAATATGCATAACGGTAATACAAGGGGGAAGAAAGAGGAACAGAAGAAATATTTGTAACAGTAATAGCTGAATTTCCTCAGATTAATGCCAGACACCAAACCATAGATCCAGGAAGCTCAAGAAACACCAAGAAGGATAAATGTAAAAACGATGACGACAAAAACAAAACAAAAATAAACTCTATTTGGGCATAAAATATTGAAACTATGGTGAATCAAAGATTAAAAAGCAAAGAAACCAGAGTAATCTCCTTCCCTATGGAGGATCAAAGATAAGAATTATTTTCAACTTCCCCTCAAAAACCATGAAAGCAAGAAGTGGAGTGAAGTATTTAAACTATTGAGAGGAAAAAAATTCCATTAACCTAGAAGTCTATACTCTGTGAAATTATCTTTCAAAAGTGAAGAAAAAGAAAAGACCTTCTCCGACAAAAATTGAAAAATTTGTTGCCGGTAGACCTGCCTTGCAAAAAATGTTCAAAGTTCTCTAGAGAAAATAGTAGAGGTCAGTAACTCAGCTGTGCACAAAGAAAGGAAGAGCACAGTCTGTTTACAGGGCTCACAGCTGTCATCCTAACACTCTGGGAGGCAAAGATGGGAGTAGAGCTGGAGGCCGCTTAGTTGAGACCAGCCTGGGCAACGTTGTGAGACTCTGTCTCATTAAAAAAAAGCCAAACGTGGTGGCCAACACCTATAGTGCCAGCTACTTTGAGAGGCTGAGACGGGTCACTTCTTGAGCCCAGGATCCCGTTCAAGGCTGCGGTGAGCTATAATGATGCTGCTCCACTCCAGCCTGGGCAACAGAGAAAGACCTTGTCTGTTTAAAAAAATAAATAGAAAAACAAAAAGCATTAAAGAAGAAATAGTGAAGGTAGAAGAAAATCTTTCATTTTTCTTAACAGATCTAACTTAACAGTTCATTCATAATAGCGACGGTAAATATACTGTATTATATGCTTATGTATATGTCATATACACACACTTAAATATAAGTGAAATGAATGAGAGCAGTGATACCCAAGGGATGGGAGAGAGCAATTAGGAATTAGGGTTATTTTGTTATTATAGTGTGCTTGCATTATCAAGAAACCAGTGTAGTGTCATTTGAAAGTGGACTTGGGTTACTTGTAAATTTATATTGCAAATTCCAAGGCAGCCACTTAAAAAAAAAAAAAAAAGTAACTGATATGCTAAGAAAGGAAAGAAAATAAATCATAGAATATGCTCAATAAAGACCACAAGGAAAAAAAAGTGAAAGACAAAAACAAAGAACAAGGGCAACAAATAGAAAATAGTAACAAATATGGTAGATGTTAATTCAACTGTATATTATTACTTTCAATGTCAGTCCAAATGCACCGAACTATATATTATCTATAAGAAATCCACTTTAGATATAAAGACATACATATAGATCAACAGTAAAGGGATGGCAAAAGATATAAATGTTAACACTAATTTTTTGGTGTGCAATGGCCTGATATCTCACTGCAACCTCTGCCTTCCAGGTTCAAGTGATTCTCCCTCAGCCTCCCGAGTAGCTGGGATTACAGGCATTTGTCGTCATGCCTGGGTAATTTATTTATTTTTTCTATTTTTGTACAGATGGGATTTCACCGTGTTGGCCAGGCTGGTCTTGAACTCCTGACCTCAGGTGATCATTCTGCCTTGCCCTTCTAAAGTGCTGGGATTACAGGCATGAGCCACCGTGCCCGGCCAACACTCATTTTGAAAAATGGAAGTGGTGATATTAATTTTAGACAGAGTCGACTTTACATCAAGGAAAGTTACCAGAGATGACTATTACGTAATAAAGAGGTCAATACTCCAAGAAGATGTAACAATCCTTAAATGTACTTTTGCTAACAAAGTATCAGAATTCCAAAGTAAAAACTGATAAACTTCAAGGAGAAATAATTAACCCACTATTATAGTTGGAGACGTTAACACCCCTTTATCAGAAATGGACCAATTCAGTAGCCAGAAAAGCAGTAAGGACAAAATTGAAATCGGCATCCTCAGTCAACTGTATGTAACTGAAGTTTATAGACTATTTCCTCCAACAGCAGCAGAATACACAACATTCACCAAGACATACCATGTTGTGGTCCATTAAACACACCTTAACACATTTAAAAGAATAGGAATCAAACAAGTATGTTCTCAACCACAGTAAAGTAGAAATCAATAATGGACGACTGGAAAATATATTAGGATATTAAACAGTACACTTATACATAATACATTGTTCAAGGAAGAAACCTGAAGATTTCTTTGAATTTTTGAAGTAAATGAAAATGAAAACTTGTTAAAATTTGTGAGCTGCAGTGACAGTAATGTTTATAGGGAAATTTATAGATTTAAATGCATACGTTAAAAATAAGATCTAAAATCAATCAGCTTCCACCTTCGAAAACTAGAAAAAGAACATCCAATTAAATTCTAAGCAGGAGACAAATAATGAAAGAGCAGAAATCAATACATTGAAAACAGAATATCAGTAGAGAAAAATCAATGAAACCAAAAGCTGGTTCTTTGAGAGAAAATCTGTAAGCCTCTAACAAGAAAAAGAAATACAGCAGATAAATTACCAATATCAGAAATGAAATAAGGGACATAACTACAGATCCCATGGACATTAAAAGGATAATAAAAATTATGAATAACTCTATGGCCACAAATTTGATAACGTGGATGAAATGAACCAATTTCTTTAAAGACAGAATTTGCCAAAATTTGAACAGGAAGAAACGATCTGTATGGGCCTGTATCTGTTAAATTGAATCAGTGGTTAATAACCTTTCAAAACAGGAAGTGCCAGGCCCAGATGGGTTCACTGGTGAATTCTACCAAATATCTAAGAAGAAATTATACCAATTATCTACAATCTCTTTCAGAACATAGAAGCTGAGGAATACTTCTTAACTCATTCTATAGAGCCAGCATCATTTTAATATCAAATACCATTTTAATAACAAAATATTACAAGAAAACTACAGAACATCTCTCATGAACATAGATGCAGTAATCTTCAATAAAATATTAGCAAATCTAGCAAAAATTGTGCACTAAAACCACATGGAATTTCACGTATCCAAAGCCGGTTTAACATTGAAAAGCCAATTAACGTAATTCATCACATTAATGGGTCAAAGACTAACAGATGCCTCATCTAAGAAGATATAGAGATGGCAAATCGACGTATGAGATGATGCTTCACATCACGTGTCATAGAGAAATGCAGATGAAAGCAACAGTAAGATATCACTACACCAGAATCCAGAACACTATCAACACCAAAGCCTGTGAAGATGTGGAGCTGTGGGAATTCTCTCTCATTCATGGCGGGTCTTAATAAAAATAGAACAGCCTTTAGGAAGACAGATTGGTGGTTTCTTACAAAACTAACTATACTCTTACCATATGATAAAGCAATTACACTCCTTGGCATTTGCTCAAAGCAGTTGAAAACTTATGTCTACACACAAAAGCCTGCAAGTAGATATTTAGAGCAGCCTTATTCATAGATGTCAAAACTTGGAAGCAACCAAAATGCCCCTCAGTAGGTGAATGTATAAGTGAGCTGTGGTACATCCAGACAATGGGATATTATTTGAGGCTGAAAATAAATGAGCTATCCATAAAAAGACACGGAGGAAACTTAAAGGGCATATTGCTAAGTGAAAGAAGCAATCTGAAAAGGTTGTTGTATGATTCCAGCTTTACAACATCCTGGAAAAGGCAAGACTATGGAGACTGTAAGAAGATCAGTTGTTGCCAGGGGGAGGCAGGGATGAATAGGCAGAGCAGGAGAGTTTTTAGTATCATGTGATCTCTGTATGATACTGTAATAGTGGATACATGTTATGCATTTGTCCAGAGCCATATATTGTACAACACCAAGAATGAACCCTGATGTGAATGATGGAGTTGGAGTGGTAATGATGTTTCACTGTAGAAGTATCAGTTGTGACAAATGTACCAGTCTGGTAGGCAATGTCCATGATAGGAGACGCTGTGCATATATAGGGTATACATGAGACATCACTATGAAGCTGGAAAATATGACACTGAGATGAAATGGCGCTGATGGGCTTAACAGGTTGGAGAAGGAAGATGAAGTCTGTGGGCTCGAAGGGAGATGAAAAGGAATTAACCAAAGTGAAGCCCAGAGAAACAAAATGAAAGGAAAGCCAACAGAACCTCAAGCTCCTGTGATACGTCAATATACTTGTAATACAAGAAGGAAAAGAGAGAGAAGAGCAAGAACCTTTGAAAACAGGAGTCAAAATTTTCTCAGATTGATGTCAAACACCTGTGTCCGGCCCCGAGAAGTTCAGTGAACTCCAAGCAGAACAAGTATAGCAAGAAGCACATCCGAGTTCATGATAGCCAAAGTACTGAAATCCCAAGATTAAGAGGAGATCCTGAAAGGACTCAGAAGGAAAAGACACGTTACATACCAGAGAAGCATTTCAAAAACGCGTGACTTATGTGAAGATACAGTGGAGACCAGAAGACCATGGAAAGACATTTTTTTAAAGCACTAAAAGCAGGAGAAAGGCCTGTCAACTCATATCCAGGGAAAATCTCCTTTATAAACAGGGGTGAAACAACACATTCCCAAATATGAAAGCTGAGAGAATGTGTTATCAGCAGAACTACACTATAAACGTGCTAAAGAATGTACTTGGCTGATTGCAAAGGATATCAGATGAAAGGTTAGCTCTACGGAAAAGAACCCTAGAAATCATAACAGTGCACTCTAAATTTTCTAGAATATAAAATCATAGAATATTTTACTCTGATTTTATGGTTTTTGGTTTTTTTATGATCTTATAATTTTATGATATAAAATCATACAATGTACACACTTCTCTATGCCTCCTTTACCTGTTTTGAAGTCCTTGCTGTACCATGCACCAGTAGTTTATTTCTTATTATTTATTTATATTCTATTTGATAGATATGACACATTCTGTTTATTCATTTACCAGTTGGTTATTCATTGTTTCCATATTCAGCTGCCATTGACATTAATGTACATATCTTTGTGTATGCATATAATTTCTTTTATCTTAAGTGGATGCCAAGTAGCATGATTGAGTCTTATTGTAAGTTTAGGTTTAGCTTTTTAAAAACTGCCAAATTATTTACAAAATAACTGCACCATTTCACATTTCCACCAGCAGCATATGCTCATCCCAGTTTCTCCACATCATCACCACCAATAGTTACTGTTATTTTTATTTTTGTCATTCTAATTGATGTGGAATGGTATATCATTGTGTATTTACTTTGCAACAATGAATGATGCTAAGCATTTTTAATGTGCTTATTAGCTTTTAATGTGCTAATTCCTATTCATAGCCATTTGTATATATTGGTAAAATGTTCAGATTTTTTGCTCATGTTGTAAATGGGTTGGTTGTCATCTTATGGGTTACAGGTGCCTTATGCAATCTGAATATAAGAGTTTTACAGATGTAACGTTTCTCAGTGAAAGAACAAACTACTATGTAGCAGACAGAACAAAGCCTTTCCCCCAAGATACCCAGGTCCTATTCCCCAGAACTTATGAACCTGTTGTCTGAAGTGGTTAAAAGGCATTTTGCAGCTGATTAATTTAAGATCTTGAGATGGGACCATTATCCTGGTTTAAGTAGGTAGACCCACTGTAATCAAGAAGGTCCTTAAAAGAGAAAAGAACTGGAGACTGGATTGATGCACTTTAAAGATGAAGAGGGGCCATGAGTCAGGGACACAGGTGGCCTCTAAAAGTTGGGAAAGGTAAAGAAATGGATTCTCCTTTGAAGCCTCCAGAAGGAACGTAGTTCTGCTGACACTTAGATTTTACACTTCTGACTTCTTCATCAATAGGATAATAGATTTGTCTTGTTGTAAGCCACTAAGATCAAGGTAATTTGTTACATTAGTTATAGGGAGATAATCATCTTTTAAAACTTACTAGTTTTCTATTTTAATGAAGTCCATTTCACTAATTTTCATGGGTTGTGTCTTTGGGAGTTTTAGAAGTGTCATGGTCTTACTGTTCTTTCATTTAGGTCTGTGATCCATTTGGAGTTAATTTTTGTGTGTGCAGTAAAGATCTAAGTCGGATTTTTGTTTTCGTTTGGTTTGGGGGATTCTTTCCCCCACGGTTTTTCTTTTTGGTGTGTGGGTACCCAGTTGCCACTGCAACATTTGTTGAAAAAACAAACTACCTTTCTTTTACTGAATTGTCTTGAGACCTTTGTCAAAAATAAATTAATCATAAATATAAGGCTTTATTTCTGAGTTTAATTCTGTTCCTTTGATGTATACATCTATTTTTGTGCGAATACCACTGCCTTAATAACTATGACTTTATGTAAAGTTTTGAAATCAGATAGTGAAGTCTTCCAACATTGTTTCCCTTTTTCAAATTTATTTTGGCTATTGTAGGTCCTTTGTATTTCCAGATAAAATTGAGAATAAGCTTTCCATTTCACACACAGCCTTCTGGGATTTTATTAGGCAGTGCCTTGAATTAATGGAACAGTTTTGGAAGAATTGTCTTGATAATGCTGCGTTTTCGAATTCACGATCATGAATCTGCCTCCATTTATTTAGTTTCCATTTATTTGGATCTTTAATGTCTCTCCGTAATGTTTTATAGTTGTCATTGTACACATTTTGCACCTTTTTGTTAGAAGTTCAGCTGAATGTCTTCTGCTTTTGATGCTATTGTGAATGGAACGATTTTCTTAATTTTATTTTCAGGTTTTTTATTGCTAGTATATGTATATCTTTATCTTGTGTCCTATGATCCCATCAAACTTTGTTTTAGTAATTTTTGGTGTACTTCTTGCCATTTTCTACATGCCAAAGTCAGGTCATCTATGAATAAAGACACTTTTATTCCTTTCTAATCTGGATGTCTTTATTACTAAACTTGTTAATTTATTTCACCAGCTAGAACCTGCCAGATAATGTTGAATAAAAGTGGCAAGAGGGGACATCTTTGTCTTGTTCTCCATCTTAGGGAAAACGCATTCTATTGTTTACCATTAAATACAATGTTAGCTGTGGCTTTTCAGGAATGTACTTTAACAGGTTGAGGAAATTGCCTTCTATTCATGGTTTGTTGAGTTTCGTTCTCTTGAATTTGTCAGTACTTTTCTATGTCTCCTAAGATTAACACGCGGTTCTACTCCGTAATTCTTTACCGCGTATGACATTAATTCAGTTTTGAATGTTAAATCAACCTGACTTCCTGTCCCCATGGTGTGTAATTCTAGTCACCACTGGTCATGCTGTATCATCCATTTCATATGCTGCTTGCTTGGTTTGCTGCTATTCTGTCGAGTGTCTATATCACATTATTCTGCAGGTTTCTTGGAAAAGGTAGGTGGGAGTGAGGAATGAAAGATTGGAAAGGGTTTTGAGAAGACGTTCTGGGGAGATGGTTGTGCTCCAAATGGACACCTGGTTGTGTACCTTTCTCAAAAGTCTCAAGGCTGTGTCAGTTTTACTTTTACTTTTATATAAATTGTGTAAGTTTTCTTAAAAGGCAGGGTCGGCCAGGCGCAGTGGCTCATGCCTGTAATCCCAGCACTTTGGGAGGCCAAGGCAGGCAGATCATGAGGTCACGAGGTCAGGAGATCGAGACCAGCCTGGCCAATATGGTGAAACCCCGTTTCTGCTAAAAATACAAGAATGAGCCAGGCATGGTGGCACTTGCCTATAATCTCAGCTACTTGGGAGGCTGAGGCAAGAGAATCACTTGAGCCGGGGAGTGACAGGTTACTGTGAGCAGAGATGACACCACTGCACCCCACCCTGGGCAACAGAGCAAGACTCTGTCTCAAAAGAAAAAAAAGCAAGATGATAGAGAATTTTCAGGCTCCTAATATTATTGCTTGTCTAACAAGTAAACTTTTTAAAAAATTCCCAAACAGCGTAAGTCATGTGACAGTGGTAATAAGTGTGAATATTGTTTGCCCTTACTGTCTTTTAAGAAGCAAACCAGTGTCTTAAGATTATTTGCTGTGACTCCTTCTCTCACCCAATGATCTGGAGCTGCTCACCTGAGCCAGCGCCTCCCATCACTCACTTGTAGGTAGGATTCTGAGTGTCATTCTTACGTTGAAGTTTAACAAATACAGCAGCAATTTATTCCCAAAAACCTTGGTGCTGCATGAAAAGTTATTAAATGAAAAATGTTCTCGCGAATTATAGTGAAAAAAGGGATGTATTTTCTCATAATCCAAGATATCCAATTTGTACAGATAGAAAAATCAATAATGACAATGTATAAGAAACGAATAGTGTAAAGGTGAATAGATTTGAGTGCAAAATGTAACATGAGGGTTTGTTGTGTGCCCCAGAGGAAAGCGGGGAGGTGGAGGGGCCGCTCTATGTGAGGCACATTCTGCTTTCCCTCCTGTTACCATCATCAGCGTCTTGATCCTTAGAGAGCTGCATGGGTATCGAACACACCGATGTAGAAATAAATCAGCTGCATGGGTATCTAACACACTGACATAGAAAGAAATCAGTTGTATGGGTAACTAACACACAGACGCAGAAATCACCTGCATGGGTATCTAACACACCGATGTAGAAACAAATCAGCTCTATGGGTAACTAACACACAGATGCAAAAATCACCTGCAAGGGTATCTAACACACACACCAACGTAGAAATAAATCAGAGCCCAGAAGAGCATCTCAGGACTAACCGGGGCTAAACATAGTCACACTGAGACTCCTGAGAGCTGCACAGGCCCTCCGCCTCCCCTTGCCCTCTCACTTTCTGACTGACACAAGAAAACACTTGGTTTCTTCCCAAACTGCTGTGTAGAGGAAATGTGTCAGTGCATCTTTGAGATGACAGTATCAAACATCTTATAGCATGTTTGTATAAGGTGCTTTGGAAGCAAAATTCATTATGCTAAAATAAATGGTTCATTATCTGAAAAGTGGTTTAAATTCTCAAGAGTGTCTACGGCAAAAAGTCATTAAACAACTGTTCAGACTTGCGTGAAGTAAATCTGTGTTGGAGGGACTGAGATTGTAGTGCCTGTTTTTGCTGCAACATATAGCAAATTGCCTTTCTTCTTACACAGATACCTCTTATGGCTCAGAAGATGAAGGCTCAGTGCAGGTGGACTCCCAGGGCGCCCCGACCTCCAGCCAGGGCAGCATCAAAGTGGAGCACTGGATCAGTCAGGCCATCCACGGCTCCACCACGTCCACCACCTCCTCGTCCTCCACGCAGAGCGGGGGCAGCAGAGCTGCCCACAGGCTAGCGGATGTCATGGCCCAGACCCCCATGGGTGAGCACGCTTCACAGTGTCTTTCTGTGCCTGTTGTCTAAACCCCTTTGTGTGTGCACGTTTTCCTCTGTTTGTATCTTGGCTGTGGAATCCCTTAGTGGAAAGAGCGCAGAGCCCCTCTGGCCCCTGGGGTGCTTTGGTTGGATTGTTTCTGGAAGCTGCTGTACTGCTTTTCTCATGCCCAGGTTCCTCCCACAGCTGGAATTCCAGGGGCCTTGTTACTGGGGAATCCCGCAGCCATATCCGAATTCCAGGGGCCTTCTGTTTTATAAGTCCTTTCGTGTTCCTGGGGAATCCTGCAGCCATATCCGCTTCTATCTTTTCTTCTCACTTATGCTCCTGCGTGAAACCTTAACAGTCCCAGTCAACAGGACAGGGTTTTAAAGTGTGCTCCTCCTGACCACGGGAGTCATTTAAGGAAACGAGGGCTTTAAGCACGGCCGCTTTACGCTGCTGTCTGCCACAGGTGTTCAGATTTCTTGGGCGTGGCGCACTGTCTTGTGTAGGTTCTATGACAAGGGAGATCCTCTGTATTAGAAAAAGAGCAAAGTTAGGATCACTGCCCTACAACGTTTGAAGATGCCGTGGAAAAGGAGTGAAGTGAGAATTACTAGAGCTAGAGTCGACACGTGGGGGAGCCACGATGAGCCTCGCGTCGCTCTGCCTTTGAATGGTTCAGGAGAAAATGTTTTCCATCAAGTATGGGACTTGGGTTGAATAGGTTTTGGTGTGTGTCTCTATTAAAGCAGTAACCGGAGATGACTGTGTACCACGTCGCCGATGACGGAGCACGAGCCGCAGGCTCAGACCCTCCCGGCACCAGCTACTACAGGAAAGCCTGATCTCTGCAAAACCCTCAGTGGGAAGCAGGTGGACGTCATGTGTGATCAGATAGCCGACAGACACCCCAGAACCCCAGAATGTTCACTTCTAGATCACTGACTCCTTCACACCCAGAGGTGTTTGGGATTGACTTGGGTCCCAGCCCCTTCGGTGCTCACTGACACTGAAAGCGTCAACTGTTTTCTGTCTGGAACAGGAGTTTGCTGTCAGGAGAGCTGGGTCTGTCTCACTTTTCCCAATAACTGCTGCTGGGATCTTGAAGTCCCTTCTCCTGCTTTAGGCTTGAGTGAGGGAAAAAAAATTGAAAACAATAATTTTTCTCTCTCAACTGTTGTGAGTATAAAGGAGAAAACAGAAATACTCTTTAAAAGTTTGCAAAGTAGTACTCAAATGCAAAGCAGTGTTAAACTTCAGTTTGACACAGTTTCAGGAACATGTACACTCGTTTATGTGAATTAATAACCCTACCTGAAATCACAGCAGGCTAAACATTGAACAGAAATGTGTGACTGCTACGTATTTTTCCATAATAAAATTCCATGTGTATATTGGATTGCAGGATAGTGGCCAAGGCTCTGCCAGACGTGAACGGGGAGGCCAGACACCGCCTCTGCCACTTGGTGGAAGCATTTGTATCCTCGGATTTTATTCAATTTTAAGAAAATGCACAGAATCTTACCAAGGAAAACACATATTTTTGAATAAATGGATCACTGCCCTTGGGCCTCCCTTTGTGGGTTTACCCTTTCAATACTGGAGGAAGTTTTAGTACAAAGAATTAATTTATCCAAACTATGAGGGGCTCCTAACTCATGTACGTCAGGGCTCAGTGTGACCCAAATGTAACTCTCGGCTGATCGCGTTCCGGTAATTTCTAATTGGGCACAAAGATAATCCTCCTAGACTATCTGGAAATTTTCTATAAGTTTGGGAGTTTTTTGGAAAAGCTGTGACAAAATAATGAAACTTGAAGAGCAGAAATATTTTGTGTGGCAAAAGAAGAGAAGTAAAAAGTCAGATGTGCATTTGACCTTCTGAGATAATCAGAAGCCTGTGAATGAGAACTTAGCATCTGTGATCATGTGTGCGTGAGTGTTCTAAGGAGTCCAGGCACAACATAGTCACACTGGCCAACCCCCCCGCCCCGATCCTACATGGTCATAGCCATTACTGTTCCCATTTGATGAAGAAACTGAGGCACGGAGAGCTTTAGGGACATCCCCAAATCCCCAGAAGTTTTCAGAGCTGGGTTTCCATTTCCAGGCCCTGGGCTCCAAAGCGCGAGTAAAGCCCTGGGCTGTGTGGACGGTGGCCGACAGGAAACGGGACCCTTCCATGAACACACACACGCTTCCTGGCGCCCTGCCATTGCCGGTCTAACGTTATTCTAGTTAAAATGCCGCTGACGTGGCTCCTGTTAGGAAATTGAGGTTTCACCGAACTCTACTCCATTTTCGGCAACATGAGTTATGCTGGGGTCCCCCTTTGTGCCAGATGTTTGTGGCAGACGTGGCTGAGATCGGCTTTGGCTTCTCACGGCACCCCCAGGGTGAGCGTCTGCGCTCCCGTCTCTTCCTGAGCTATGGCTTGCTCAACCTGCAGAGCAAACGCCACAACCACCAGAAACACTCACGATGTGCTTCTTTACAGATAATCATTCTGCACCTCCTGACGTAACCACGTACACCTCAGAGCACTCCATACAGATGGAGCGACCACAGGGTTCCACGGGGTCCCGGACAGCGCCCAAGTACTGCAACGCCGAGCTCATGGAGACCGGGGATGGTATGTCCCAAAGCAGAGATGCGTTTTTTTCTGGGAAACGGTTTGTGCTGATGTCCCGTTCTGTGCCCGTGACTGGGTGTGTTTCTTCCTGGGGTGCAATCTGCTGCCATTTTATCTGCTGAATAACGAACAGTGGTTCAGCAACTGAGAAATTCTTGTTCAGGTGTTAAGACCGTGAACAGTCACTTAGAAGGGCAAGATGAAGTTAAATGTACAACAGAATTACTGTTAGATGGGCCGATATGTTGCTTTAGACTTCGGAGGAAAGAGGGTCTTTTTATCCATGTTGGACAGAGATGTCAGCGACTTGGTAACAGGCTGCGGCCCAGGGCTGCTTCTTCCTTCCTGTGGCCTGGTCTTGGTATGTTCTGATTACAGCGGCGGTTTGTATCACCTAGCCGCTGTTCTATTTAAGTCTTAGTCCTTCCCCGGGGTCATAAAAGTCAGTGTAGAACCTAGCAGTGAATGAAATACAATGCCCCCGTGTGAAGCCTCATCGAGCAGCCTTGGAATGGCGTAATCTTGTAGTGCACGGGACTCGCAGGCGGACAAGGCGGCCTATCCGAGCCCCAACAGGTAGACACGGAGGACTATCGGAGCCGCAACAGGCACAGTGGACAGGCACAGTGGCCAGGGAGGACAGCGCGGTTTTGTGGATCCACAGGACACTGTGGCGTCCAAGCACGTGCTCCCAGAGGAGAGGACCCTGTGGGAGCTGATGCTGGGAGCTGGCTGAGATTCCAGCGAATAAGACTCCCTGTGACATGCACAGCTGCCATCTGCGCTGCAGCTCCTGATGCCAAGATGGTCGTGCGATAAATGCACAAAGCGCATCTCCAGCAAAAAGCCGCCGAGTGTCCACATCCAGGATATCCACCACGGTGGCTTTTTGGTGTTAATACGATGAATGTGAGCAGCAGGTGGTCTGCGTCGAGTGTGACTGTGCCACTGCAGTTTTGTTCTCATGTCTTGATGAGCATTGAACGGTTCCTGACGAGGGTAGATAAGGATGCTGTGACCTGAGACTCTGCAGTATTGTAGCTTGAGGAACCAAGGAGTTTTTCTGTCTTGCAAAGCCGTCAGGGAGGATGTTCCAGGCTGGTGACTGCTCCATGAGGTATTCAGAGATCCAGGTTCCTTTCAGACCGCTGCTCTGTGTTCCCACGGACACGGCTGTCCTTGCTGTGGTTGGGACTGGGTGATTGCCACGCTGGCAGGGGTAGGCTTAAGGTGAGAGTGGCTAGGATTTACCTAATCTACATAATGACAGGGAGCCTGGGAGTAAAGTGTAGCCATGGCCTGGAGGATGGATGATGGATGTTGGTGAACGACTGGCTGCACTCACCTCAGCTGGCCGAGGGATGGGAAGGACGACTGATGATGCCGTTCAATGGTACCTGGTTCTTTCAGATTTGACTTCCTTATGGATTTTCTGCTGTAAAGAGGAGAGAGCCTGTGGTTCTAGGCCAAGCATCTCACTCATCTCATAACATCTTGTATCCCTTAGCCAACATTTTTGTCAAGTTTCAGAAGGCCTATCAAACTGGCAAGCATTTCTCAGTTTGGTTTAACCATTGGATTTTATATCTGTGTCTGCATCTCTATTTTACATCTATGTGGTTATTTGACACTCTGTAGTACATTTGTAATAGGTTCTATTTGGTGGAAGTTACTCTCAACAAACCCTTGCTGCTACTTGAATTTTCAAGGTTGCAAGTAGAAAGGAGAGAATAAAAACCACATCTTCTCTAATTTTAAAATTTGTTGTTCCTCAAATCACACCAGAAGTACAAATATTACAAATTATAAAAGCAGTCAGAATCAAGGTTAAGAGATTTCTGGGTGATTCTGGCTAATCAGCAGTATTTGCTGAGGTGTGTGCAGCAGAGCAACATGCCAAGAAGCCCGGGACGGGGAAGAGTTGGGAGGCCAGGCTGTGACTTCAGAGGTGCTGTTGCCTCAGGAAGAGGAGCTAGATGCAGAGAGGATAAATGACCACAGGTGTGACCACCGCCGTCCTTGCCGCGGTACGGGGGCCTTTGTATGGGGCCCTTTGTGAGCTGAGTTATGAACCAGATGAAGGCTGTGCAGGCGTGTGAGAATCCAGGCCAGACTCGACGGGTGGAGGCTTGGCAGAGGTGAGGGGCCAGACAGCCTCGCTAAATGTGCAGTGGCTCACTGCAGACAGTGCCCATCAGTCGCCGGACAGACCGGCTTGAACTTCAGCCCCCATGGCAGCTGCCTTTACCTGTCTGCCTCCACCTTCTGAGGCCTAGAGGCGTCGCAAATGTGTGGTTTTTAAACAGATTTGGATGAGTTGTTTTCTGCACAACACACTTTGACAGACGGAGGCTGGTTCTCCACAGTGGCCCCAGGGACTTGGCAGGGACTGGTGGGACAGAGCCTCAGAGCACAGCACCAGCTCCCTGGGAGAAGACGGTGCCCGTGGGACGGAAGAAAGAAGAGGCACACAGTGCTGAGGCGTGAACTCTAGTTTGCTCTTAGACATGACACACATGCCTTCTGGAAGTTTGCATGAAGCACTGCTAAAGCCACCAGTGCGGATAGGTCCTTAGATCAGGAGACCCAGAACACAGTTGTATTTGAAATCCTTCACATGCTGCAGTCTCTTCAAAGAGGACTACAAGTCATCTCTAATAACGTTGTAAAATTAATTTTTTATTAAATGCCATGGCTTTTTTTTTTTTTTTTTTTTGTGGGGTAGGGCCGGTGTGTGACAGTAAAACAACAGACGCAGTGACACAGCTGGTGGGTGTTGGCTCTGGGCCCCAGTTGGGCAGTTGTATGAAAAGAAACCGAAAAGTCTCTACAGTGGTATGAACCGAAACACCTGGATTATGTGTTTTCATGTATTTGACATAAATGTGCACATTTGTACGCTAAACGCACATTTTTCTATATGTAATAAAATTCACACCTTTAAATAGTTAACATATATTTTATTTTAGGACCTCCCCCACGATGTGAGGACTAATAGCCACCCCCTCTCCCCCCCGAATATTAAGAGCCACATCGCAGGGCGGTGAGGCACCCCTCGCGAGGTGGGGACTAATCGCCACCCCCTCTCCCCCTCTGGCTATTAGGAGTCACCTCGCAGGGGGGTGAGGCACCCCCACAAGGTGGGGACTAATAGCCACCCCTTCTCCTCCCGCTGGCTATTAGGGGCCATGGTGGACTCACAGCCTGTTTATGATATTGTGAGTAATATCATCTCTCTCTCTGGAAATTATGAACTCTTTCACAGATGGGTGTATACCCTCAGTGTGTACACCGTCAGAGGGTGTACACCCGTCTGTATTGGGAGTAATATCCTCTTCCTCCCTGAATGTTAAGAAGAATATCCC
The DNA here is from genome assembly GCF_043159975.1 of Macaca nemestrina. Classification (NCBI taxonomy): domain Eukaryota; kingdom Metazoa; phylum Chordata; class Mammalia; order Primates; family Cercopithecidae; genus Macaca; species Macaca nemestrina. Next base: position 142,932 of record NW_027257605.1, read on the forward strand.
AGGACTGTTTGTACTCCCTGCATTATTGGGTGTCATATCTTCCTCTCCCACGTGGAAATTAGAAACAATATCACTGGGGGCATGTACACCTTCTGTAATATTTAAAGTAATATCATCCCCTTCCCTCCAGGATCATGGGAACAATATCCCTGGGGAGTGTACACTTTCTGCCATATATGTCATAATATCATCCCTCCCGCCTTGAAACATTATGAAGGACCATCTCACACGGGGTGTACAACCCTTGGTGCGATATTGGGAATGCAATTATTCTCTTTTCCCCTGGCATATTTGGAAAAATATCAGAGTGAGTGTACCCCTCCTGCCATATGAGGATTACTATCCTCTTCTTCCTTTCTGGATATTAGAAAGAATATCACACGTGGGTTTGCACTTTCTTCGATATCTGGAGTCATGTCATCCTCTCTTGTTTTGAATGGCAAGAACAGTGCCTTGGGGGGGATGTACACACCCTGTCATATTGGGAGTAATATTGCACTCTCCCCTCCTTGATAATTAGGAACAACATCCCATGCTCTCTGTCCCTGGATATTAAGAACAACATCACAGGTAGGTGTACACCCCCTGCGGTATTAGGAGTAATATGATTAATTATTAAACATCCATGATCGATATTAACAATTATCAATGATACTATTAATAGGATACTGTTATGGATAATTATTTTAAATATATGATTATGCATGCTTAAAATAATTGCTAATATTGTTATTTTATTACCAGCATCACTTAATATTGATTTAAGTAACAATTGCTGATATCATTATTTTATTAGTAGTGATATTACTACTGATTATTAATGCTAATCGTTAACATTTTTAACTATTTTACTATCTTTATTGTGATTATTAATGTCGATGATTACTCTTAATTTTTCTTATATTTATTAATATTAATAATTAATAGACTTGTTCCTGATATCCAGCGGGGAGGGGATGATATCACTCCCAATATCGAAGAAAGTGTACACCCCACTATGATGTTATTCCTAACAGCCAGGGGGTAGAGGATGACATTATTGAAACTATGGCAGTGGGTGTACCTCCCTTCGGTCGTCTTGTTCCTTATATCCTGGGTGGGAGAGGATGATACAACTCCCAATATCGAAGGGGGCGTAGACCTCCCCCGTGATATTGTCCCTAACATCCAAAGGTGGAGAGGATGATATTTCTTCTGATTTTACAGGGGGTGTACACCACCCCTATGATATGGTTCCTAATATCCAGGGGGCGAGAGGATGATATTAGTCTCCATATTGCAGGAGGTGTACACTCCCTAGTGATATTGTTCCTAGTATCCAGGGAGGGAGAGGACGATATCACTCCCAGTATCGCAGGGGGTGTACACCTCCTTGTGATATGGTTCCCTATATCCTGGGAGGGAGACGATGATACTAGTGGCAAAATCGCAGAGGGTGTACACACCCACTGTGATATTGTTCCAAATATCCAGAGGGAGAGAAAATGATATGACTCCCAATATCACAGGGGGTGTACATCCTCCTGTGATATTGTTTCTTATATTCAGGGGGAGAGGATGATATTACTCCCAATATCGCAGAGGTTGTACACACCTCCTGCGATATTGTTCCTAATATCCCGAAGGGGAGAGCATATTACTCTCAATATGGCAGTGGGTGGTACACCTCCATTGTAATATTGTTCTTAATATCCATGATGGGAGAGGATATGACTCCCAATATCGCAAGAAATGTACGGCCGCCTGTGATAGAGTTCCTAACATCTAGGTGGGGAGAGGATGATATTACTGCCCATATCGCAAGAGTTGTAAAACCCCTTCGATATTTTGCATACAGTCCTGAGGGGAGAGGATATTATTCCCGATAGCGGAGAAGGTATACACCCCCCTGTGACACTATGCTTAATATCCGCATTGGGAGACGATGACGTTACACCCAATATCACAGGGGATGTACACCCACCCTGGGATATTGTTCCTTATATTGAGAGGGGGAGAAGATGCTATTGCTCCCAGTGACGCAGGGGCTGTGGCTGTACACCCCTCCTGTGATATTGTTCTTAATATCCTAGGGAAGAGAGGATGGTACTACACCCAATATCTCATGGGCTGTACGGTGTCCGCTCAGAGATGTGTGGGGCTCTCTTACACAAGTAACTCCTTCTCTAACTTTAGCCACATGCTGGTCATCCAGGGGCCTCCTAAAATCCAGGAGTATAAAAACCAGTGGAATTTCTGAGAACCAAAGATGGCGCATGGCTCTGGTTGGGCTGCCACAGGCAGTTTTGTGAAAAGACAGAGATGTATTTCTCATAGTCCTGGAGTCTGGAGGTCCAAGGTCAAGGTGGGTTCAGGACTGGCTCCTCCTAAGGCATCTCTCCTTGACTGTCAGATGGCATCTTCTCTTGTGTCCTCGTGCGGTTGTCCCTCAATAGATGTCTGTGTCCTGATCTCTTCTTACAAGGGCATCAGTTCTAATGACTTCGTTACCTTCATCACCTCTTTAAAAGGCCTATCTCCACATACAGACACATTCTGAGGTCCTTGGTTAGGACTACAACCTGGGAATATTGGGGTATGCAATTAAACCTGAAGCAGATGGGGTCTTATAACCTGTGTCACCCAAGCTCATGCCAGAGCCCCATGAGGAAGCCCCAGGTCCCCCCTTTGATATGGTTTAGCTGTGTCCCCACCAAAATCCCGTCTTAAATTCTCATGTGTTGTGGGAGGATGGAAGTGATAATTTGACAGCAGAGAAGACAGTTGCTGCCAGGGAGGGGAGAGGGGACTCCAGACCTCCGAAGGTTGGAGGGTCCCAGGCCCTGGGCAGAGCAGGCAGCCCCACCCCTGTGACACCCCTGAGGATGGCTCAGGAGTCGGAAAAGGTGGAATCATATGTAGAGGCTGGTTGGGGAGATAGGAAGTTGTTGAATGAGTTTTTAAATGTTTCCATCAAAATTCTTACTGCACCCTTGGTGTTGGTGGGGACCAGTGGCTTCTCCATGTGCCTGGCTTCTTCCTGGCTCTGACTCTGGGAGCCTGGCCTGGCCTAGGGCTGCTGGTTGGATTCATTGCTGGCAGCAGGTAGAAGGTGGAGGAGGGAGAGGAGCTGTCCTCAGTCCTCTCTTACTCATGCCTGTCCACGTTAGCAGCCCCTCCCCAGGCATCACTTGCCCATAATCTGGGGAGTGCTATTCTCACTTCCCTTGGGCCCTGCCCACCGATCTCCAAAGAATCCCGTCAGTGACTCCTTTTAATCACCTCTTTGCCTGTGACAAAGTCTTCTGGGACCTCCTGACTGATACAAGGGGAAGCCTGGCTATCTGTGCAACTTGTAAAAGTGAAGTGAGTCATTCACACTGGCGTGTATCTACAAGTCACACAGCTTTGCAACTGGAGTGACTTTAAGCTCATCTAACCAAACCTTCCATGACAGATGAGGACACCCAGAATCATAGGATAGAAGTGACTTGCTCCCATCTGGGTCCGCCACGCTGAGACTCAAGCGCAGAGTCTAGCAAAGCACACTTCGTCCTCCCTTAGAAGGAAGATCCTACCCGCACGGCTTACCTCCAGCTACCCTAGGTCCCCCCACTCTCCCTTAGAGGGAAGTTCCTGCCAGCATGGCTCACCTCTACCTACTCTAGGTCTCCCCCACCCTCCCTTAGAAGGAAGGTCCTGCCAGTATGGCTCACCTCCACGTACCCTAGGTCTCCCCACCCTCCCTTAGAAGGAAGGTCCTGCCAGCATGGCTCACCTCCACCTACTCTGGGTTTCTCCCAACCTCCCTTAGAAGGAAGGTCTTAGAAGGCAGCACGGTTCACCCTCTCCTAACCTAGGTCTCCCCCACCCTCAGAGGGGAGTCTTTGGGTCAGTCACAAGACTACTCCGGACATCTGTAAGAACAAATGGTTTCCAGCACAGTCCTTTCCTGGGGTCTGCATTTTCCCTCTGGGATGCTTGGAAGTTGAAGGGGTCAGGCAATTCAAGTTCTCCCTGGTATCTCAGGGGCCACTGACACACAGGAAAATGTGCTGCTCTGCTCGCTGTTTGACTTTGATGGATGCAAATTTGTTCTAAATGAGCCTGACATTCATTAGCATGTAAACATATGTTACTGGTGGCGGCTCGCAGGGCCACATGCTGATGGATTTTATGGGCTGCCCCCGCCGGACATCACCAGGCTGCCTGGGTCTGTGCTGCTTCTGGCTGGGTCTGTGCTGCTTCTGGCTAAGGCTCCAGATGTTTTGGTGCACTGTGAAGTAGACATTTTCGCTACAGGGTTATGTTTTTTTCCAAAAAAGAAACACAGACAAATCTGTGAAAAGAACTTGAGTTTATGCGCCGATCTACTGGAAGGAGACTCTTAGAATGTCAGCTGCTCAGTGTCTGCTTTGACTCCCGGGCAGTTCTCTCTGTCCTGTGGCTCAGATTCTATGGGGCTGAATTATACATTTGATTCCAGTTCTGCTCAATATTTCCCCACAAGTAGTGCTGTGGATGCGACTGATGCCTTTAGAGATATCTGCAGCAGGAACAGTGCAGAGAATACAACACGCCATGCTAAAATATTTTGAGCTGAAAGCAATTAAGAAGCGCTCTGGCCTTCCCTCTAGTTTCTGAAAAGCACACAACATAATCATATTATACAAAGACAAAAGTGCCCTTTCTCCCCTCTCTGCCAGAAAGGACGCAGCTCAATCTCTGTAGACAACTTCAGACCCTTATTCAGGAAACAGCACCAGAGGAATTTACACAAAAATCTATCATTTATTGGCCTTCCCACAATTTGTTGCCCCCAATGACCCAAAGTCCTTTTACTTTGTCTTGGCACTTCTAGAAACATTTATTATCCTTGTTGAAGATGTTATATAAAAGAAAGGTCTGAGCTGTCTCTTTGAGATTCCCTCATTCCCTGTGTATCTCTCATGTATATATGAAATATACATGCTAATAAACCTCCGCTTGCTTTTTTGGGGGTTCATCTGTCTTTTGTTATAGGAACCCCAACCAATGAAGCTAAGATGGGTGGAAGAAAAGATTACATTTTTCTCCCCTGTAGTAGCATTATTCTAGCAATAGCATTATTATTATTTTTTTTTTGGTAGATTTCTGTTGAATACACACACACACACACACACACACACACAGAGCAATGTAAAAAGAAAGAAGTGTGGGGAGTTCTGATGAAATTTTAGGTCCCAGAGATACCTAAATATGTTGAGAAGTTGTCTTTAAACATTGATTTTTTTCCCACATTTATTCTCATATTTTTGATATTTTTTTCTTCTGAGATACCATTTCTAGATTGTTTTCTCTACATTTCCTTGCAAGTCCGAGAGAGTATGCTGGTTAGTAGTGTGTCCAATGCACTACCTCTGTCCTTGTCAGTAAAGAAATGTAGAAATTGAGAGGGATGTGAGAGTCACGCTACACAGAGATGGAAACACAGATAGGAGGTAAGTAAAAACACGTGAAAACCCAGCATTTCTGGAACTCTCACCTACTCCTGTGCCGATATTCATCCTTCAGCTCTGCCTCCGTTCTTCCTTTCTTTTCTCATGCTATGGGGTCTGCTTTGGAGACGTTATCTACTTTCATTCTTCCAAAGTCAAGCTTCTAGCTTTGGTTGGAACTGCAGACCCATTTACTCATTCAGCAAATACTTTCTAAGCACATGGATAGTCACTGAGAATACCGTGGTTCACCAACATGACCGTGGCCCCTGCTCTCACGAACCTGCAGCCTGATGGGGAGAATGGGCACTAATAAGACAATCACTCTAATGGGTTTCTGATGAAGAATTCAGGAAAGCACACCAAAGAAAGGGAAGCGGGGTTCTCTAAATTTATGCTGTAAAAGAATCTGGCGTATCTTGGGATGAGAGGTAGAAAACCGATGCATTCTGGAAGGTATGATCCCCTTGCAGTCTGGAGAGAAGTAGAGGTTGATTGTTGAGGGCGGTGGAGTGTAGGGACACCACGGTCTAAACAGAGATGGGGGTGCTGCAGAATGCCTCTTGCAGCAGGAAACAGGCACGTGCAAGGAAGTAAGCACGGGAGAAAGTGGCACAAGACAAGAATGAAGGCAGGCAGGCAGGGGCTGGGAGATGATGGTAGATGCTTTATTCTCTTAATAACAGCAACAGGATGCTGTTGAAAGCACTTGAGGGAGGTGGGGAAGTGGGTATGACATGTTTTGTGTTTGTAAAATTATCACATTGTCTTACCAAACTATACTCCCTATTTTTTAAATTTTACTTTAAGTTCTTGGATACATGTGCAGGTCTATTACATAGGTATACATGTGCCATGGTGGTTTGCTGCCCCTGTCAACCCATCATCTAGGTTTTAAGCCCTGCATGCATGAGGTATTTGTCCTAATGCTCTCCCTCCTCTTGCCTCCAACCCCCAACAGGCCCCCGTGTGTGTCGTTCCCCTCCCCGTGTCCATGTGATCTCATTGTTCAACTCCCACTTATGAGTGAGAGCATGTGGTGTTTGGTTTTCTGTTCCTCTTTTAGTTTAGTTTGCTGAGAATGATGGCTTCCAGCTTCATCCATGTCCCTGCAAAGGACAGGAACCCATTCTTTTTTATGGTTGCATAGTATTCCGTGGTATATACGTGCCACATTTTGTGTATCCAGTGTATCATTGATGGGCACGAGATATCCTCTTAACATGTGATCCAGCTATTGCACTGTTCAGTATTTATCCAAAGGAGTTGAAAACTTGTGTTCACAGAAAAACCTGCACACGGACATTTATAGAAGCTTTAATCATAATTGCTAATTTTATTGCAGCTTTATTCATAATTGCTCAAACTTGGAGGCAACGAAGAAACCAAAATGTTCTTCACTAGGTGAGTGGATAAATAACCTGTGATATATCCAAACAATGGCATATTCTTCAGCACTGAAAGGAAGTGAGCTGTCAAGCCATGAAAAGACACTTAGGAACTTTAAACATGCACGGCTACACAAAAGAGACCCATCAGAAAAGACTAAAGGACATTCAGAAAAAGGCCAGACTATGGAGTGAAACTATCCGTGGTTCCCAGGTGTTGGGAAGAGGGAGAGATGATGAGGTGGAACATGGAAATTTTTAGGATTTTAGTGCAACTGCTCTGTACGATGCTATCATGGTGGATACATGTCATGACACCTTTGTTCAAACCCATAGAACCAGCACCAAGACGGAGCCCTCATGTAAACTGTGGACTCTGGGTGACAATATGTCAACGTCGGTTCTTCAATTGTTACAAACGCTCCCTCTGGGCAGGAGAGTTTTTAGTGGGGGAGGCTGTGCACGTGGGGGAAGGGAAGGCATATAGAAGGACTCTCTGCACCTTTCCCTCAATTTTTCTGTGAAGGTGAAACTGCCTAAAAGATAGTGTATTTTTTAAAAATAAAGGAAAAAAAGGAAACAAAAAGTCCTCACGAAAATCAAATGAGAAAATGATCACACTGGGTGCTTCAGGTCAAAATGGAAGAACAGGGGCTGTATTTACCATCCCACCTGATGACTTTTTCCTCACTGCTTTTCAGCATTTTTTTGGAGTCTAGTCAGTGCAATAAGGCAAGTTAAAATATATAAAATGCACCCTTATTAGAAAAGATTTAAAACTATCTGGATCTGCAGGTGACGTGATCACCTGTGTGGAAAATCTCCTGAAATCACAAAAAGCCACTAAAACTAATAATAATAAATTACTTACTAATAAGTGAGTTTGGAAAGCTTGCAAGATACAAGCTAAACACATAAGCAATATCTCTTTATACACTGGCAAAGAAATAATTGGAAATGGAAATTTACAAAGCAATATTATAGCACATCAAAACATGAAATACCTCAGACTAAATCTGACAAAAGATGTGTAAGATCTATACACTGAAAAGCAGGCAGTGATGTTGAAATAAATTAAAGAACTAAATAAATGAAGTGATATATTGTGTCCATGGATCAGCAGGCTCAATATTGTTAAGATGTCAGTTCTGCGCTTGTGGATCAGAGGTTTAATGCAATTCCAATCAAAATCACAGCATGATTTTTATTTTTATTTTTATTTTTCAGTAGAAATGAACTAGCGGATTCCAAAATGTGTCTGGAAATTTAAAGAACCCAACAGAGCTAAGACAACTTGGAATAAAACGGTGGAGGACTTACCTGAACTACCAAGATAGTGTGGTATTGGTATAATAAGAGAAAACTGGGTTAATGAAACCTCCTAGAGGGTCTAGTAATAATCTCACAAACATGTTACATATACGTAGTAGATTTTTGAATAAAGGTTCAAAGACATCAAATTAGAGAAAGGACGATAATGATAGAAGGATTAAATACCGTAGGCCAAAAAGAGAAAAAAGAGCTCCTGTTAAATATCTTCACATTGTTGTCACTCATGCAATTCAATTCACATTTTGTGTGTCTAAAAGTTGAGCAGACTTCTTCATTCTCTTTCCCCAATTCACTCCACAGAGATGCTGATGTCTTTCAGTGGAACTTGGAAGTTTGCTCTTCTTCTTAAAATGACTCTCTTAGATACTGTTTATGCAAGAAGTTGTGGGACTGTAACTTACAAATACTGTTCTAAACCTTGGAATCACACGTTCCCCTTTTTCTCTACTTATCGTTTCTAGTAAGTTTCCCATTTCCTCTTTCTCCTTCATATTTACACTGCATTCCTTTTAGTTCAGGCTTTTGTTACCCCACTTGATCTCTTGATGTGGTCACCTGAATGCCCTTCGTGTCCCAGCCTCCTGGAATCCTTCCTTCATGACCCTGCAGAACTGCCCTCCAGACCCGCAGGTGTGACCCGGAATCAAGGATCTCAAAGCCGAGTGGGATCTGAGAGGCTATCTAGACCAATCCTCCATTACAGACGTAAACCTTTTGATGACTTCACTTCAGAGCCCAAAATATTTGCACTGCAGGCAGAATCACCTAAATCACTTAATGTGATGTTCAGTCTTCCCGTGGTATCTTCCTCTCTGCATCTCCCTACTTTCGGTCAGCCATTTCTCACTCATGACACCGAACCCTTCATTCACATCACATTATTGTTCTTCTCCACACACACACACACACACACTTGTTTTCTGCCTGGGTTTTTTGTTATATTATTCCCTCTGCTGGAACTACCATTTTCCAAGATCTGACTACAGAATTTTAACGTATTCCTCAGAATGACTCACATATCACATATTCGACCAAATGGCTGCAGATTCTGTCACCTCCTCTCTTGTCCTATGGCAACATGGAGACTCTTCTTCTCTTAGCCAATAGGATTTATCATGGTCCTTCTTTATCTTAACAATAGTTTAGCAGGACTGAGAACTGGGAAGTAGATTTTTCTCCCAGGGGTGAGCACTGTCTTAGTTTAGCAGATCTCCCTGGGTCTCCACTCTGGTTGTAGAAAAGCAGCCCATAGGGCATGGTGGGGAGGAGAAGAAGGGGAATTAAGCTGTGGTGCATGAAGATGGACAGTTGTGACCCGTACTCCGGGGTTGGGAGTTGAGGCCACTAGGAAGGAGAAGCTGTAAGGATGAAGACGAGGCATAAAAAGTGATGCAGGCCGGGTACGGTGACTCATGCCTGTAATCCCAACACTTTGGGAAGCCAACGTGGATGGATCACGAGGTCAAGAGTTCAAGACCCGTCTGACCAATATTGTGAAACCCTGTCTCTACCAAAAATACAAAAATTAGCTCGGTGTGGTGGCACATACCTGTAGTCCAGCTACGCGGGAGGCTGAGGCAGGAGAATCACTTGAACCCAGGAGATGGAGGTTGCAGTGAGCCAAGATCATGACACTGCACTCCAGCCTGAGTGACAGAGCGAGACTCCATCTCAGAGAAAAGAAGTGATGCATAGTAACAAGACTGCCCGAGGAGAAAAGGAAATCAGCAACCTTCTCCAGGGTGGGATAGCTGAAGACCCTTTAAGAACAAAGGTGTCTACTTTCCTTCTTAGGATGCTCTATCGTGATTTAATGAACCCCTCACAATCTACTGTATTCAGTATTTGGCATGAGTCAATTTAGGGGAATTCTAGAAAACATAGCTGGCTGTTATCAGGTTAATGTAGATTGGGAGGAAGGGAAAAACCCCAGGAGCCACGTAGGAAGGACAATATGTGAAAACAGAAGAAACTTGGAGTCAGTTCACCCTTCAAACAAAATCCAGTTTCCAGAAGACATTGTGAGGGCTGCTGGGTCTTCCTCACCTGCAGATGGGGGATTCCAGATACTTATACTTGAATCTCACAGGATGGGGTGATCACCACCTGCTCTCAAATGGGATGAGTTACAATATCTTCTATCGGGAGGCAGTAAATAAGAGGTTAGGTACACGTCTGTAGTCATCACAATTCTGTCAAGATTGCTATTTTTACTTCCATGTCATAGATGGAGAGCATGATGCTTGTGGAAATGATTTGCTCAGGGTCTCACCATCAAAAGTGGCAGAGGAAAGATTCCAACATGTTTTAAAAGCTGCAAACTGAGCCGACTCCCATCCATGCTGTCATACCGACTGAGATTTCAATCCTCCTGAAGGCAGGAAACTTATTCCATTTGCTTTTATACTCTCCATAACACTAATGAGCAAGTTTTGCTCAAAGTAACACGGAATATTTTGCTGACTCAAGGGGTAAGAGAAGAGACTTAAATGACACCATCACAAGTCAACATTCAAGGAACAGAGACATTTAGCATTAGCTGTCTCAGTCAAATCAACAAACATGCACATTTATCCTTTACATGGGAGTAAGACAGCAAACACAATTGAAAAAATGAGCCAAGTGTAAAAAAAATGTGTCACAAAGGGATGGATTTAGACAGGAGAGCAGTGAAGTAGGTTATAAAATGGTCAGCATAATCCATTTTAATGAATTATTAGCTGAAACATGCAAAGCATTTAGGATTTCTGGGAGAAGTGTACAAACACACCAAATGTTTGTCCGACATTTTCTTCACTGCTTCTGTCTTTCCACAGGGCTAGAGATGATGTTGACCAACGGCCTTGGGAGGAGAGGTTGCAGCTGAGCCCACACCCTCTCAAACTCCTTCAGACTGTTTCTGTTTTTGTAGACTACTTTACCATTAACAACAAATCCTAAGATTTAATCAGTACAGCAGTCATTGGCCAGAGTTCAAATTTCTGATTTGAAGGAATCTGCACTCTGCCTGCCAGGATCGACTATTAATGGCTTCGTCCAGAGAGGAGCTATGTCTTTGCTCACTACAGAACAGTATTGAGGCTTCGAAAGGGGTATTTTGCTGGTCACCTCCTGGTCATCCTTCTGCTCACCAAGAGCAGATACTGTTCTCAGCCCCTTACATTTACAAGGTCGTTTAATTCTCACATAGCCCTTTCAGATAGATGCGACTATTACCCCCCTTTTACAGAGGAGGAAACCGAGAGGCAGAGGACATAGGTGAATTGTCCCAGATCACAGAGCTGGCTATGGAGCTGGGACTTGCACCCGGCCAGCCTGGCTCCAGAGTTCACTGCCCTCCTCCTGTACAGCACGTGTGACCTGCAGTAATCACCGCCCAAACAGGCAGGCACTGCGGATAGCCAAGCACACCTCTTCCGACTTCAGCACGGAGGAAGGTTCGTTTTCATTCTGGTGTTCAGCTCAGTTAGGACTGTTTTTATCACAAGGACGCACAACCCAGAAAGCTCAGTCACGTGCCGTTGCCTTCTACGGTCATGGTTTTCTACTTTTTGGCCCCATTTTCCTGAGGACTTGGCCTGCTGGGACGTGAATGATGCGTTACTACTGTAGAGACAGAGGTTCAGGTCTAGTGGCACAAACAGCGACAGACCCCATGAAAATGCGGGCGCGGCCCCTCCATCCCAACAGCCTGGATGGCTGCTCCATTCTGCTCCCATCACACACGTCCCCACCCAGCCACGCCCCTTCTCCTTTTCCCTACTGGATTCATCAAATCAAACCTCACTGTCCTTGGCAAATGTACAATTAATTTACTTACTGCCCAGAACAAAAGCGCACTTCCAGTTAACATGACACCCCTGCTGTAATAGAACAGCCTTAATTCAGACATGATGCAGGAGGGCCGTCCTGGAATCGGCAGCTGTTTTCTGGGGAAAGCCTCTGTCCCACCTGAGTCCCACCTGAGCCCGACACTTGTGCCACACTATCCCCATGGTGTCTGAAAGCTCCATGAAGACAGGGTCACTCTGACCCCTTCACACCCACAACGCCAAAGAGGAGCAGGTGTTCAGGAAAAGTCTCCTGCTAGTGCTGAAGACAGGAATACTTCCTCGTGGTGCCCAGAATGTCAGGAGAAAACAAAGCACCATGTGGACACCTTCCAGGTGAATTTTGGAACGACTGTACCGCATGCCAGTCATCCTTTTACAGAACAAAACCAATACCGGAAAACATGTGTCGCCCGCAGAGAGATGGTCCGTTTGACGGCTTACAAACACACCTACGTTACACTGAATTTGCCTCAAGCCACCGTCTCTGTGCTAATGTAAAAAGTCTCCATAATTAACTACTAGCCTTTTTCATCTGGTGCTTTTTAACAAGCAAGACAGTCCTGTAACACTCAGGCATTGTTGAAAACGTCAAATGGAAGCCTAGAAACCTCTTCCGTGCAGCTTCACTGCAAAGTATTTTGACGTGAGCCAAATCGTGCTATTCCTACATCTCCACAGGAAACTCAAGGCTTCATCAAGGAAATGCAGCATGATTTCTGCTAGGCACAGAAATTGTTGGGGGGGGGGGGCATGAGGTTGAGGGAACATTACATAGAAACCAACCCCGATAATCACCTGCATGAGAGCCACACTGGCCGGCAAGCCCCGGTCGGCTCAGTCTCCGCACAATCACAGGCGTGAGTCCTGGAGGGCAGACACCTGGCACTGCTGACCACCCCAAGGTCGTGGCCTCTGCCCCTTCTCTGCTGCCCATCAGTTCCAAGCTTCTGGCAACACCGCCTGCTGCCCCCACTGCCTCATCGACTCTTCGTGAAAAGCAAATGTTGCCAGGATAGCTTATGAGTACATTTGCCAGGAAAGCAGCTCCGATTGACGCTGAAACCCCCTTCTCACACCCCTGGCAGCTCCCTTGCCCCCGATGTGCACATGCTTGCAGCTCTGACCTTGCTCAGTGTCCACACAGGCTCTGTCCCCTGGAGAGCCAAAGGCAGACTCAATGTTGAGTCAGAAATACACAAAGAGGGTGACGATTGCGAACTGCCTGCCCCCCAAAACACAGGTTGAAATCCTCACCCTCAATGTGATGCTGTCAGGAGGTCTTTGGGAGGTGATGAGTTCCTCAGGCTGGAGACCCTTAAATGGGATTTGTGCCTCACAAAGGGGTCCAGCAAATCCCTCACCCTCCCATTGTATCAGGGCCAGAGAGAAGGTATGTGCCAACCAGGAAGGAGCCCACACCAGAACCCACCCAATAGCACCCTGATCCTGCCTTCCAGCCTCTAGAACTGTGAGAAACAAATTCCTGTTGTTCATAAGCCACTCAGTCAATGGTGTTTCGTTACAGCAGCCTGAGCTGCCTGAGATGACGATGCTCACCGTCCTAAAGAAAAGGCTACTCCCCTCTCCCAGAAAGAGGGGTTTAATTAAAATCCCTGTCTCTCCTCGCGGCCACCACAGATCTCACTTCCCCACCCCAAAAGCCAGCAGTTGCTAGGATTAAAGGAAAATGAGGATTGTTTTAGACCAGCCCCTCCATATCGGTCTGAAGCCTGTAACTTTGCCCACTTCCACGGTGGCCGTGTCACTGCATTGCCCATGTCAGCTCTGTGTCTGCACCGGGTCCCAGGCTCTGCACAGACTCCTCTAGCTGGCCATCCAGCACAGCCATTTCCCCTTCTGCATTGCAGGCTGTCCTTTGATATCGAACTCCCACCTTTCTGCAACCCAAGGCCTTCCGATCCAGACATTCGGGGTAAGCTCAGCCATGTACTGGAGTCGTTGACTCAGGTAACCCAGGCCCAAGACGTTGGCACCAACCGTCTACTGGCTGTGGGATCTGCATAGCTACTAGCTGCCCCAGCCACACCAGGGCCCGGGAGGGGAGGCAGAGGAACCTGTGAAGCTGCCAACAGCCATATGGGAACAGGGGCCCCTGGAAGGAGGAGGATGCTATGGCAGGAAATTCAGAGACAGAAACAAAGAGCCGCAGGGCTGGACAGGTCATGGCCAAAGCCTACACTGCTGAATTTTCCAGGTTTCTGAACTCAATCGCTGACCCACACAGCACATGTTTCCTGAGTGCTGACCCCACGTGGCATTGGATACGGCAATAAAGCAGGACTCCCACCTCCCCCTTCCCCAACACATACACAGGGCCTCCGTCCTGGCGGGAAATCAGGCCTGGGCGCCCAGCTGGCACAGCGAGCCTGGGAAGGGGGCCGTTTCAGACGGACAGTGGGTGCAGCCTTGCCAAAGCCCAGCAGTCACCTGCACTGCCACAGCCAGGCTGAGTCCAGATCAGCCGCACAGAAACCTGACCCGCTCAAGGGCACGGCTAAGCTCATCAGGGACAGACACCGTCTCCTGCTCATCTCCAACACTTTCTCTGCATGTCTAGTTACACACGGACAACGCAGTCTCAGAAGCACATCAGGCCTCCCCCTGCTCCTCTCTGTGGTACCACTGATGGGGAGGGGCCGGTATGGCCGCGAGGTCGCATACCCACAGCCATACCACGCAGGCCTTCGACGATTATTTCTGCCAAAGAACCCTGCTGCGGCTTGGAGCACACCATGGTGGGCGGGAAGCTCCACCCGGAGAAACAGCCATGCTTCTCCCCAGAGCCAACGGAGGGCACCCCCGACCCTGCATTCAGCAGATTGCTTACATTCTGGAAAACATCTGGGTTAATGGGGAACAGTAAAATGAAAAGGTCACACTAGAAAGGTTAGAAGGCTGTGTGAAGTCTCAGGAGGTCCAAAGGTTTCTGAACCAAGACTGCTGCGGTCAACGAGCTTACAGGAAAAGTTTCCACACGGGCCTTCAACAAGCAACACTCAGCAGGGAGGAGCCACGTTCTGCGCAGAACCTCAGAACCAGAACATCGGACACCACAAAGTCACATCAGAGCCAACAGCAACTGAAATACAGCGCTCTCCTAAGATGTGTGCGTCACCTGCAGAAAGTCACCACACATTAAGATGGGGGAAGAAAAGGATAAGGTTAGAAACAAATTTGAAGTAATTTCTGCATACGTAAAATTTCTACTTCCACTGGTTTTCTTTCTGGGAGTAACAACTTTTACATGAGATGCACATCCCCGTTGGAAGGAGTTTGGGTTTTCTGTGGGCAGAGTCAAGGGCTCTCCAAGAAATGTGAACTTTTTCTCACTCACTGAGCCGCGTGCCCTGAGGCCGTCCTGGCCTGCCTGAGCACCTCCCTGCTCTGCCTCCAGCCAGCTCCTTCCAGCACTCACCCCGCTGCTCCCAGAGCCTGCACTGGCCCAGGATCTCCTCTTCTGCTGCTGTCAATGTTCCACTTTAGGGCAAATAAGTTGGAAACTAGAAAGTTATAAAACCCCTTGACTTTTTAAAAATTTGTCTTCTCAGAAAACAATACTAATTCTACTTCCATGGTTTAATATGTTGCCCCCATCTGCATGTTCATGGATATGTGTTTTTATATATTTTTTTTAAATCAGTACTTCTAAAAGTATGCACTGTTGCTACATTCAGTTCAATTACATTTGATGTAAGAAGTTTTAATTTCAGTGAATTCAGGCACTCAAAATTTAAGCCCTCTGACATCTATTAATCAAATGGGAAAATGACAGGTAGATATTACAAAAATCAAGAGAAGTGTTTAATGTAAATCCTGCACTTTCAAATACTTCCACAAATGTAATGTATACATTAGTACATAACCTTGAGCATTTTCACAACTCTTTGCACTCAAATTCCATTCTTAACTTTTATAGATAAATCGACATCCATATGTGATTTTAAGCAGCTCAAACATCAGCTCTTAAAAACAACCAGAAATGCTGCGGGCAAATCCCACCGAGCAGCAAATAACGGAACTGCACCCAACAACCCAGGTACCTCCCCTGAGGCATCTGGAACTTGAGCATTACAAGCAGCCTTTGGTTTCTGAGGCACCCGAGAGTGGGGACTCCCAACTCCCCAAGTCTAAGAAGGCCTCAGCGATAAGGAAAACTGGTCAAAAAGTCATCCCTGCCGGCTCCCTGCCACGGGCTCCTCCCTGCCCGCCCTCAGCCACGTGCTTACAAGGTCTCACTTCCTCTCTGTCCCGCAAAGCCTGACTCCTGATTCCAGCCCTGCCGCTTACTGAGATGTGGCCATGGACGTCAACTGCACCTGTAAGGGGAGAAGCCGGTCAGGATACAGGATCCTGGCCATCCTGGCAGCGCTCAAGCTGATACTGTAACTTGGTAGTGAGTTACTTAATGCAAAGGTTTAACTTTGAAAAATTTAGATATGTGTATTCTAAAAGGGAAATTCTGAACGTAGAACACAGGCCACACCCTCACACTGATGTTGTCTGGCCAGCACTCTTTTGTTTGCCTTTTCAATAGACGTTTTTAAAAGCAGTTTTCCGTTCATAGCAAAATCAAGAGGAAAGTACAGAGAGTCCTCACATATCCTTTCCCAGCACAGGCACAGCCTCCATCATTCTCCTGCCCTCACCAGACCAGCATGTCTGTACGACCGACAGACCCGCATCAACACGGCACCACCACCCACAGTTCACAGCTCACACGAGGACTCGGCCTGCTGCTGCTCACTCTGTGGGTTTCACAGACGTGGAACGGCATGGATCCCCCATGAAAGCCCCACCTGGAGTTGCTGCCCCACCCTACACACCCCCTATGCTCCTCCCATTCATCTCTCCCCTCCCCAACCCCTGACAGCCGCTGATTGTTTGACTGTCTCCACAGCTTTGCCTTTTCCAGACTGTGCTGTAGTTGGACTCAGACAGCAGGCAGCCTTTCCAGATTGGAGTCTCACTTAGCAACATGCGTTTAAGATCCTTCTGTGTCTTTTCATGGCTTAGGGGTCCAGTTCTTTTTAGTGCTGAATAATATCCCAGTATCTGACATACCACAGTTTATCCATTCACCTACTGAAGGGCATCTTGGTTGCTTTCTAGTTTTGGCAATTATAAAGCTGCTGTCAACGTCTGTGTGCACATTTCCGCATGGAAGTAAACTTTCAGCTCCTCCGAGTAAACGTCCAGGACTGTGATTGCTCCTGTGGTCGGAGAGCTAAGTTCCACGGAAAACCGCCACGCTGCCTCCCACAGGAGCTGCCCCACTTCCCCCAGCGATGAGTGAGGGTCCTGATGCCCACACACCCACCAGCACGTGGTGGTGTCGGAGTTCAGGTTTTGGCCAGGCCGATGGGTGCACAGTGACGCCTCGCCCTATGACATAAGACGCGGGTCATGTTTCCACGTGTAGATTTGCCATCTGTGTATCTTCTTTGTTGGGATATCTGTCCAGGTCTTTCGTCCATTTTTAATCAGGTTGTTCATTTTCTTGTTGAGTTTTGAGAGTTCCTTGCACGGTTTGGATAACAGCCTTTATCAGATAAGTCTTTTACAGATGCGTTCTCCCCGTCTGTGGCCTCCCCTCTCATGTCCCTGAGACACTGTTTTTTATTTTAAAAAACACCTCAGACAGAAAATGGACCTTCCAGCCCACCACGTTCTCAGTTTGGCCGTGGTCACCACCCTCCCAGCCCTGGTTCCCACCTTTTCACGATCTGCTGGTCCTATGGGCATCAACCCATACCAAGTCCCTAACATATCTCCAATGATGGCAACGTCAAAGCCGGCAGTTTGCAGGTAGGAAGGAGCCGATGGAGGCCGGAGCAGAATGTGAAGGCCAGCGGATTCATCCCTCGGGGACCGGCAGGCCTCTCAGATATCCCCCGGGTCACCTCCCAAATGAAGTACCTGCTCTGGCCGTGGGCAGGAAGCAGGACCTGGCCCAGATCTCAGCATATTTGACCTGGCACGGCATTTACTGGTGAGCCTCCATAACCGGAAACTCTACTCTCTGGGGAGAATACATTTTCATTATCAAGGCTTTTAGGCTTTTAATTAAGAAACCAAAGAGCAGTGCCTGGAGTGAGGATGCAGGGACTCTGGGTGACCCACACGCTCGTTTCCACCTGGCACAAAGGACCCTGGAGTGAGGGTACAGTGCCTGCTCTGAGTCACCAGCACACTCATCATTTCTACATAAAGAACCCTGTGAGTCTGTCCCAGGACTTTTTAGCCTAGATCTAAAAATTCGCAGCTCAGGAAACCTTCATCATTTTAGGAACCTGAGGGGTGGGCCAGGGGGATCTCACAGATTGTGGTGCTGTCTATGGGGTCATCAAAGTGCAGCTGGGGCTTCCCGCAAGCACTTCAGGGAGGCCGTGCACTGGCCCGAGGCTGATTCCGCCTCCTATCCTCGGTTGTCATGCCCAGCCGTGAGGGGAGCCCCCCACTTCAGGAGCGGTCCCTGGCTCCAGGCCCTAACGTCCATGTCCAGGCCCCTGGTAGGGCAGCTTCTACCCCAGGGAGGCTGGGACTGGAGACAGCCTGGAGCTCTAGGCAATCCTGGCAACCACATGCTTCCCGAAGTGGCTGCAGACAAACTCCTACTTCCAAAACCTGGCACGGGCTGTGTGAGGCCTGGAACGCGGGAGGCGCGATTACCCTCTCATGGTTATCAAGTCACGTCATAGTCTCTTAGACCTATGTGTGACTAGAAGTATACACATTATGGAAGTGTATATAAATGTGAATACAGACACGCTTATTTTCCTTTTATATACCTTACATATATGTGTACACGTGCATATGTATAAAACATGGAAGAAAAAACCATACTTAAGATTTCAAATCTCAGTCGCAAAGGTCTCAGAAGCAAATTATTATTCTTAAATTCTAAACAAAGATGTAACATTTTACATTCTTACAAAACGTTCTCTATTAGCATTTTATTTTAAAAACTAAGAATGCATTGCACTCTCTCAATTTTGATTTTTAACTCAGCTCACAAAGGCCCCTGTACAAAGGCCTCCGTACCGCAGCAAGGATGGCGGTGGTCACACCTGTGGCCATTTATCCTCTCTACATCTAGCTCCTCTCCCTGAGGCAACACACCTCCGAAGTCACAGCCTGGCCTCCCAACTCTCCCCCGTCGCGGGCTTCTTGGCATGTTGCTCTGCTGCACACACCTCAGCAAATACTGCTGATTAGCCAGAATCGCCCAGAAATCTCTTAACCTTGATTCTGGCTGCTTTTGTAATTTGTAATATCTTTACTTCTGGTGTGATTTGAGAAACAACAAATTTTAAAATTAGAGAAGATGTGGTTTTTATTCTCTCCTTTCTACTTGCAACCTTGAAAATTCAAGTAGCAGCAAGGGTTTGTTGAGAGTAACTTCCACCAAAGAGAACCTATTACAAAGGTACTACAGAGTGTCAAATAACCACATAGATGTAAAATAGAGATGCAGACACAGATATAAAATCCAATGGTTAAACCAAATTGAGAAATGCTTGCCAGTTTGATAGGACTTCTAAAACTTGACATAAATGTTGGCTGAGGGATACAAGATGTTATGAGATGAGTGAGATGCTTGGCCTAGAACCACAGGCTCTCTCCTCTTTACAGCAGAAAATCCGTAAGGAAGTCAAATCTGAAAGAACCAGGTACCGTTGAACGGCATACTCAGCCATCCTTCCCCATTCCTGGGCCAGCTGCGGTGAGTGCAGCCAGTCGTTCACCAACAACCATCATCCATCCTCCAGGCCATGGCTACACTTTACTCCCAGGCTCCCTGTCATTATGTAGATTAGGTAAATCACGGCCACTCTCACCTTAAGCCTCCCCCGCCAGCATGGCAATCACCCATTCCCAACCACGGCAAGGACAGCCGTGTCCCTGGGAACGCAGAGCAGGGGTCGGGAAGAAACCTGGATCCCTAAATACCTCATGGAGCAGTCACCAGCCTGGAACATCCTCCCTGACGGCTTTGCAAGACAGAAAAACTCCTTGGTTCCTCAAGCTACAATACTGCAGAGTCTCAGGTCACAGCATCCTTACCTACCCTCGTCAGGAACCGTTCATGCTCATCAAGACATGAGAACAAAACTGCAGTGGCACAGTCACACTCGACGCAGACCACCTGCTGCTCACATTCATCGTATTAACACCAAAAAGCCACCGTGGTGGATATCCTGGATATGGACAATCGGCGGCTTTTTGCTGGAGATGTGCTTTGTGCATTTATCGCACGACCATCTTGGTGTCAGGAGGGGCTGTGCAAATGGCAGCTGTGCAGGTCACAGGGAGTCTCAACTCGCTCGACTCTCAGCCAGCTCCCACTATCAGTGCCCGCAGAGTCCTCTCCTCCGGGAGCACGTGCTTGGACGCCACAGTAGCCTGTGGATCCACACAACAGCACTGTGTGCCCCAGGAGCTTAGAAAGTACCACTGCATCAATGCCTCCACAGGTGAGGCCGGGGGCAGAAGCCAACCTCAAGCAGTTACGGTCCTCCGTGGGGCTGGCATCCAGGCAGGAAGGCGGCTCAGCGGCTCTCCTCTCACTGTGGAACTTCCTAGGTCCCCACATGAACAGAACCTAAATAACACGCAACGAACAACAGGAACGAGAACACGACCAACAGCTTCTGAGATGAGCAAGCTGGGCTGATCATGAGACACCTGACGGGGACGGTGCCAGAGCCCCTCCCAGTGACCTGTGAGGACGGCGCTGCCAGCATCTCCCTAAAACCAGCCCAAGTCAAGTTAGACTTGAGGCTTTCCAGGAGTGGGTAGATCCATTCAATCCTACAGTCTGAACCTTCCAGGCCGTGTCTCTTGGCCCTCATCTCACATATGGGAACCCGGACGCTGCACCATAAACGCAGCCCCAAGCCCTCGTTCCTTCTTCAACACCACACACCAGTACAGTGAACACTTAGGATCTGGGCATTCACATAAAATACTGCTTAACTAAAACTTCTGATTTAGAACATGTTTAATTCCTACTCACAGAGCTCAAAGTGTTCTGTCCTAGGAGGCGGTAGCTGTAACTAAGCATGAGAGAAGAAGGGATCAGAGTGGTGCCAAGTATTAAATATTCCTCTAAATCTATTCACCAGGTCGCCATGCTATTGTCACCTGCTTCATTTTCTGTCCTTAAAAGACAAAATAGTTACTTTTCAAAATAGACAACCTGTTTTACTGATGCTTAGCTATAAAGTAGCGAGCTACGTATCCAAAAGGGAGATATGGGAAAACAGAAAATGTCCACAAGCGATCGGGGTGGGGGGGCAGTTGCAGCAGCACCTGGCTCTGTTGCGCTGTGAGCCAGCCACGTGGGCTGGACAGCTCACTTAGCCACTGAAATTACATCATCTAAGATTTTGTTGCAGTTACTTTGATAAATTCTCCCTCTTGCTATGAAGAGTAAGGTTTGTTTTTTTTGTTTTTGTTTTTGTTTTTTTTTTTTGACTTGGAGTCTCGCTGTGTCACCCAGTCCAGAGTGCAGTATTACAATCATGGCTCATCGCGGCCTTGACCTTCTGCCTCAAGCAATCCTCCCGCCTCAACCTTCCAAGTAGTCGGGACCCAAAGGCGAGTTTGATTTCTTTGCTAACGAATTCCTAATTCACCTCGCAGTGGGCCTGTCAAGGCCATATGCCCGGACATCCACCTTGCCGACCGTCCATGTGGTCTCTAAAGTGGATGCACTCCGGTTGCCTGGGCTCTGCACGCGATACTGAGTCTCCAAGTCTGCCGCTGTATAAGGGACTGACAGCCCCAAGCGTCTCGACGCGCCACCTTGAGCCGGGCTTTATTCCACAGGGCGACTCTGCTTCCCGTGATGAGATGCAGCACGTGAGCACAGATCAAAGGGTATCAGCAACTAACCCATTCCCCTGGTACTAAGCAGAGGACCAAGAGTTTAGTTCCTTACTTATTTCCTACGGGCTTGATTCAAAACAGCTTTCTGGAATCCTGGGGACAAACATCTCTACCTGGTGAGAATTCTGGCTTTAGTAACGGAAGAATCACCTAAAGCCCATTTTGTAACTGCTGTTCTCATCAGAATTTGAGGCCAAAGGTAAAAATAAAAGGGGGGCTAAGATCGTGACACCCCAGTTTGCACAAGGCCAACCAGCCTGCTTGAGGGGGTAAAAGGAATAGGATTTTTAAACTGCTGAGTTTTAAAAACGTGGCTGTAGGCTGGGCGCACTGGCTCACGTCTATAAGCCCAGCACTTTGGGAGGCCGAGGTGGGAGGATTGCTTGAGGCCAGGAGTTCAAGACTGGCTTGAGTAACACAGCAATACCCTATCTCTTTAAAAAGAAAAAAAATGGTTATTAAAATAGCAATAAAAAGGTTAATACAATAAATTACTATGTCAACATGGCACCCCCTGCTGCCAGACGAGGTGCAATCTCTGTGGCTGTGAGGTCCGGAGAGAAATGTAACCGGCATCATAGGGAAGGTGGACCCCAAAGCCCCACAACATTACTCCTGCACAGTGTGTTAACCAGCATGAAGTCTCCTCCACAATCAGAAGCCTGGTTTAGAGGAACGCTGCCCACTGGACCTGGGTGGACTCCAGATGCCGGCCGACCAGACAGCCCCACCCTGGGACCCTGCCGGCAGCCCCGACTGGACAGAATGGCCTCATGAGTGTCCTTTCCCGCCACAGGCTGCAGACCCCGAGCCAGTCCTGGCTGTGACTGAGGCTGCGCATAAACGTCTGCGCCCAACAGCTCACCTTTGTACACGACACGCCCAGTCCACCTCATTTCAAATGTTACACTTGCCCCAAGGCGAACACGGATGTTACAGGTTAACTCACTGCATGTGTGCTAGACTTTCCCTGTAAGTGTTCAGACATTGCACGAACCGGATGAACAAACCCCACTTTCCCTGTAAACGTTCAGACATTCCTTGAGCACGATGAACACACACAGCCAACAAACCCCGGAACGTGTAATGCCGCGGCCTCCTCTCCTCCTGAGGGGCATGTGCTTACAGCTCCCCCAAGACCACATTTCCCAAAGCACAGAGTGTTACTCTGAAAATAAAACCTCCTTTTTCCTTCCTCTGTACATCTCGTGGTCGTGTTAACAACTAGTGCTACAAACGCAGAGAAACGGGGTATCATCCGTGCTGCTCACCGAATTCCTAGCACCAAAGCTTCAAGGCCCCCCAGTCTGAAGGAAGCTTCTATCACCCTAAAGCCAACTCTGGAGACGAAGGCCAAGCTGGGGAAAGGCTGTGTCTCTGCAAATCCACGCCACGGGGCCCTCTGCAGTTGTGTGTAAGGAACTCTTGGCCTGTCCTGGGGTTTGGGGAAATCAGGATGCAAGCAGATACCGTATGCTCTGCCACGGGACCGTGAAGTCTGCGGAACCTCAGAGGAACACGGAGACAAATGGCTGCACGACTCCCACAGGCCAAGCCTCGATGGGCGCCCGTGTCAAGAACACAGACACGCCGGGAGGGGCAGCCGATGCAGGCAACGCCTGCAACCCCAGCAAGCAACAGCGTCTCAGTGTGGGGGTCTCTGGCCAGGCTCCACCACAACTGCCATATTCTGTGGCAAAATTTTAAAAATAGGTTTTAACTAGTTATAACTCTAACTTGTTTTACACATAAACAGAACACAGGGTACCTACCAACAGGCTCCAAAATACTTTGCCTAGAACCAAGTCTAGAATGCAGATGGCTGTTGCTCTGAGTGTGAGGAGTCCCCTGTAGTGCCATAAATCCTAGATCTAGGTGACTAAGTGCTCTTCCTAAACCAGACGGCACCATGAGGCTCTGAGGGCACCCTCTGTCCCCAGGCCAGTCCATCAGCCCCAGCAGAAGCTTCTAGAGTAAGAGCCTGTGGATTTGTATTGGACGGATGTAAACCAGGCAAAGTCACAGGGGCTCGTCCTGGAAGCCCATCCGTTTACCCACTCATGCCGTGGAGAGCCCTGCCCCCAACTCCACACCCGCAATCACGCTCAACCACAAGAACTGGCTTCTAGGCCCTCAAGCTACTCCCTCTCGACCCTGGACAGACGCTTCTCAAACCATGAGGCCCAGAGTAGTCTTAACAGGTGGTCCCAGCAGAACTGGCCACTGCATGAATTGATACTTTGTGTGTGGGGAGCCTTAGCTTCCCGAGTAGCTGGGACCACAGGTGCACATCACCTCTCCTATTTAATTTTTTGTAGAGTCAGGGTCTTGCTATGTTGCCCAGGCTGGTCTTGAATTCCTGGGCTCAAAAGTGAACTGCCCAACTCAGCCTCCCAAGGTGCTGGGATGACAGGTGTGAGCCACTATGCCCAGCCTAGAATTGGTTTTTCTTAAACCTGAGTTTGACACATGAACCCCACTTACATAGATATCAGCACACTCTCCCAGCTCGAGAGTTTTCCTGAATCTCGATTCTGTCCGTTCAAGATCAATATCTAAGAAAGGGTCAGAACTGACCCTCCCTCAGTGAAGCCTAAGGGCAAATGCAGCAGCATCTCAGTGTATGAGGAGACAAAGTAAGAAGGGTGGAAAACACACACTGAAATTCTAGTGCTAGAATCATAATCACCAACACTTTAAGAGGGAATCTGCTTTCCAAAATATGTAGCTGCTGGATTAACTTCAAAGTCACCAGATTCCACAGGCAGTAGCTCACAGGGGCACAGCTTTCTAAGGCCGCACAGCCCGGGACAGCGTAACAGCCTCAGGGCAAAGCAAACTAAACAAAGGCTTGGTTCTCTCAAGGACGAAGGTGCTCAAGTGTTTCCAAATATTCTTCTTCTTCTAAGTAAGTTAGATGCCTCCTACAACACTGTTTAGAGTGCCAGTGTATTCAGAAACATGAAGTTGAAACTACATCTCAGGACCCCAAAATCACTACGCTAAAGGGACGTCAAGGTGAGGAAGAGCTCAGACCAAACCTGCCTCCCATGCTCTTCCTAACAGAGACAGCTACTGGGGGTGGGGGGAAAAGCCACGTACCTCCCTCACAACCGATCCACAAGGAAATTCCTCATGGACAGAGGACAGAACTCAAAGTCACCATCTGCACACGGAGATAAATGCGGATCTGACTGCTTCCTCTGGAAAGATGCACCAGAAATGCATTTGTCTGATCTACCTGTGACCTGGAAATCCCTCCCCGCTTCGAGCCATCCATCCTTCCTAGACTGAACCAACGTACGTCTCACATGTATTGATTCCTCACGTCTCCCTAAAATGTGTAAGACCAAGTTGTGCCCCAAACACCTTGGACACATGTCCAGGACCTCCTGAGGCTGCCGCAGTGTGTCCTCAACCCCTCCCTAAGGCTGTGTCTATAACCTTGGGAAAATGAACTCTCTATGGATCGAGGACTGTCGCAGAGATCCTTCTGGTTTACAGGAAGCATTCTCTCCTGCGAGTATATCAATGAAATCATGTGGAATTACAAAATGCCACTTTAGTAAAAGCCAAAGGAATTAGGGTTCTATGTGCTTCAAAAAAAAAAAAAAAAAAAAAGTAACGTTCTATTTGTCAATGGACCATGAAGCCCACACCCCCTTTTGCAGTGAAGATGTCAAACGGGACGAGAGGCCCCTCCTGAGGATGCTACCCTCTGACCCCACTTCCCAGAGTCCAGTTTCCTGCTGCTCAGGGAACAGCAACCCCGGCTTCACGGGGCTCAGGCCTCCAAACCCAACTCCCACCCATGCTGGAGAATCACCCCAGGGACTAGCTAAGTGGCAGGTGCAACTCTCACCTCACCCCCTTAAAGGGGAAAAGGCACCTTCCCGCTCCTCTTCCTGCTGGTGGGAACAGGGGCAGGAGCTGGAGGGTCAGGAGTCGGGCGGCAGAACGGAAGCAGCCTGGGTCCCTGCTAGTCAGAGTTGGCAAATGCCAACCATCCCCGACATTCACTTTGCAAATAAATCCTTCTCTTTTGTCAGGTCCCTGGTTATAAGTTTGCACCCATAACTTAAAAAGAAAAAAAAAAAAACTCAGATAAAAAATCGGTGTTTGGCTGACAATATTTCAATTATCTTGGGGCCTTGGGTCAAATGATGGCAAAACAGGAAACTGAACGCTGTTATTCAGGAAACTACCTTCCAGCGCCGTCTACCCTCCCAGGCTGTCACCTTATGGTTGTTTGTCTGCTAGATGATTAACAAAACTCTTCTGAAAACCTAGGTGTACAGAACAGACAAGAAGTCAGCTCGGGTTGAGGGGAAGCAGGATAAGACCCCCTTCCCCGCAGGATGGTGGAAGAGGAGGAACCTTCAGCACCTGGGTTTTCAGGATGCTGGATCTCTGAGAGCATCTCTCACAGCTCAAGTACAGCCAGACCCTCCTCTGACACAGCCTGTTCAGGCGAAGGTGGGCACCTGCCCTAGAGACCCACAGCCCTGTGCGGGGCTCAGCTGGAGCTGAACTTGCCTCCCTTGGTAAGCGTCAGGGCCAGGGGTGGGGAGAGGAGAGAAGCAGCAGGCCTGAGGGCCACTGTGGAAACTCCATGCCACGCTAACTCTCGTCTGATGTGCTCCGGCCAAAGCCACGCTTCTCGGAGGGAGTTTCCCTTCACACATGCGGAAATCATCAACATCTAGTCTCCCCACAGAACAAATCCTTCCCTAGGAGGCAGACGCTTGGCTGTAACACGGGGTAATGAGGGGCGCGCCTTCGTGCCCACTCTGTAGTGTTTCCTGTTACCTATTTTACCTTAAGCTACAAATGATTCCCGTTTACACGGGACACAGTGACACAGACAGCAAAACACATGAGATTCAGTGTGATCCCACACCCGTCACTGCTGACCTCAAGTGCTTTGTTCGTTTTGCTTCTAGAGTTTGTATTCTCTCCCCGGGTTCCAGGCCTGTGGATTCAACCAACCATAGATCAACATATTTTTTAATGTGTTTGTACTAAGCATTCAGACTTTATTATTCATTAAACAACTACTCGCATGGTATGTCCATGGTATAGCTGTTACGAGCAACCCTGACATGACTGTCTGCAGGAGGATGTGCATATGTCATATGCAAACACGATGCCATTTTATTGCAGGGACCTGAGTGCCCACAGACCTTGGATTCCATAGGCAGTCCTGCAGCCCACCCCCATGGGCACTGTGGGATGGCTATAATAGAAAATATGGAGGTTTTAAACAGTTATGTACTAAATCTAATCTTTTGTTAAGAAATTAATGTGTATCACTTGTATTATTTGAAAGTCCTTCCTGGCCCAGAGACTTGACATGTTCTTATCTTTTTGTCCACGGATCTAGCCATTCCAGTAAGCTTGTTGAACACAAATCAATGTTACAATTAAATTCTTACAAGAATCACACTCAATCTGTAAGCTGCTTTGGTTTTTAAAGTGAAATAACCAATAGTTTTGCCAACCTGCTATATCATAGAATAACAGGATAAAGCAGCCCCATGGCATGCAAAAACATGGGGTTTCAAAGCTAACCAGTATAAAACACGTTACAAACCCCTAAATATGAAAACGTTTTACACCAAAACAGATATTCCAGAAAAAAACAGGATGTTCAAAAAAGCCCTTTGCAGAAAAGCACTTTCCCCTTCATTTTTCACACGGTTTCCTGAAGCTTGTGTTTGGTGATGACCATGAACCAGAAGTAGCGTCCGCTGCAACTACTGTTACAGCAACACAGAATATTAAGGGGAAAAAAAAGGCCGCGCGCGGTGGCTCAAGCCTGTAATCCCAGCACTTTGGGGGGCCAAGACGGGCGGATCACGAGGTCAGGAGATCGAGACCATCCTGGCTAACACGGTGAAACCCCATCTCTACTAAAAAAAAAAAAAAAAACCTAACCGGGCGAGGTGGCGGGCGCCTGTAGTCCCAGCTACTCGGGAGGCTGAGGCAGGAGAATGGCGTAAACCCAGGAGGCGGAGCTTGCAGTGAGCTGAGATCCGGCCACTGCACCCCAGCCTGGGCGACAGAGCGAGACTCCCTCTCAAAAAAAAAAAAAAAAAAAAAAAAAAGGACACAGCATATTTCCTACTGATGAGAACAGGTAGAGTGTTATAAAATGAGTGTGTCCTAAAGTCAACAATGTTCAAATTCTAGGTCTCCCACAGACACTAGATGGTAACCGCCAAAGCTTATGTACCTGGCAACGTTCAAGGAGACCAAGTTCAGAGCTGTCACAATGCAGCACCATCCTCACGCGATTATCTCAGGCAGGTTTGAGGGCAAGTGCCCCCGTCACAGTGGGAAAGCTGCCCAGCCCAGCACTTCCTGAGATCACAGACCTTCGCCTTCCCACGTCTTCAATAGTTCCTTTACACCGGGAACCACACAACAAAACCTAAAACACTTCCTCAAATCTCAAGACAGTCTTTAGAGCTCTTTTCCTTGCCCCTTCTCTTACTGAAAAAGCTTATTTTGTAAGCAACCTGTAGTGCTTACCAGAGCTGGGGCGGGAGGAGAGCTAGTGTTTGGTAGACCGAGTTTCAAGCGTGGGGAGACCAGAAAGTTCTGGAGATGGATGGCGGTGATCGCAGCACGACAGTGTGAACACACTTAATGCCACAAAACCATACAGTTAAAAATAGAGTGCTGTGTAACTTTACCACAATCAAAAAACTGAGAAAAGTCATCTATAATTACTGTCTCCAATATCTTCCATCCTGTAAGTTACATTTGCTTTCGGAAATCCTCAGAGCAATCATGAAAAACTAATACCCTGTCGTCTCTGAAACGCAAAGTCGTTCAAGGGCTTTGGTTATAGGAAAGTAGCTGGAAAGCAAAGCGTCCGTTAGGCACAGCAGCCGTGATAGGACAAACACACGGTAGGAAGGTGGTGGTCATGCTACACACAGATGGGAAGGGTGTGGGGAGCCACAACACCCGATGCTTGGGAGGCACCTGGGCAGGAGCTGAGAATGTACCAAACACGTTCGATCATGCAACATTCACGGACCCCGAGTCCAGCCACCACTGCTGACATCCACTGTGGCTGGGGTGTCCTCCCAGCCTGTGATGGCTCGCTCCTTCGGTTAACTGCCTTGAATCTACTGGTTCCTCTCCTCATGGGCCTCTTTCCTGTCGTCTTCCTGTCATTTTTCTGTCAGCAAACACATTTCCTGTCATTTTCCTGAACTGACATGACATTTCCTGTCATTTTCCTGAACTGACATGACATTTCCTGTCATTTTCCTGAACTGACATGACATTTCCTGTCATTTTCCTGTCAGCAAGCACATGCGTCCAGCCTGACCTTGCTGATGTGCTCCAGCGGCCCTGGACTCGAGCCGCACTGTTCCATCAGTGTGGCATTCGCGAGTTACCTCCTGGGAAATGCCAGGTGATGGTAACATCAACCAGGAGGCACAGCTGAGAAGCAGAACGCATGGTGCGGTGCCCAGAACGTCACGTCCTTGAACAGACGCTCCGTATCTTCTCCTCTCCTGCCAGAGCTTCACTGTAGGAAGGCGGCCATTCTTCCAGTGCTGCTACTTCCAACACCGGGGAAAGCAAGCTTCAGAAATGAACGGTGTCAAAGAGGGAGGACCCACCAGCAGGGCTACCGGCAGCCAGACAACCGCAGCCCCAGCATTCCCCAGCCACCATGACTGACAGCCCAGGCTCCAGAAATGCACGGCTTCAACCTTAGGAGTAAAAACCCTCCCAATCCAACTATTATTTTCAACAATGGGATTGAGGAATGAGGTGTTCTAACCCTGCCTCTCTCGACAGCACAGATCATCAGATCCCAGTTCTTATAGGATTGGGGAGTGGGGTGGGGTGGGGTGGTTCCTAACCCTGCCCGCCTTCATAGAAAAGAACTTGGATATGATGACCTGTGCTAGATTAGCACTTTGCTTCTGCCATATGCAGTCATCCTCAGCACCAGGAAAAGTCAGAATCGTTGAGTGATGACACCAATACCAACACACGCCGTTCTGCGGCTCTGGTAACTGGCTGCACAGATACAACCCGATAGTGGTGAGGTCTAAAGACATCACCAGTCTTCCCAAGGATTGTGTTCCTGAATATTTTGCGTTTGGAATAACGGTCTTCTTTGCCAGGGCTGAGCCATGCTTCCCTCTCGCCTGTCCTCTGCCTTCACCAGCTTCGTGTGCGCTTCTGGACAAGTGTTTGTGCAGGCGCTATCACTTATTTCCACAGCGAGAATATACACAGACACCACACAGAAATGGGCAACCCCGTTAGGAGCTGTGCAGGGAGATCTAACTCATCCCATGTGCCAAATTCCTGTTGCCATGGAAATTAAACTAACTAAACTAACGTTGCTATGATCTCATCTCTTACTGTACCACTAAAGATCATCCGGGTAAGAGGAATGTGCCTCTGCATAGCATTCAGCTCACATTTACATGTCGGTTTTTCCTGAATATGGTTATGTGAGATAGAAATCAGTAAGATGGGGTGTAACATACAGTATAGGATCGTTGTGTCTCCTAGCCTCAAACACTTCAAGATCCTCAGAAAATGAAGTTTAACGCTGGGGACGTGAGTTACATAGTAACTTGTTTTGGATACTATCATATCAACACCAAATAACTTCTTGAATTCCTTTTTAAATTGAAAAGCAATTTACAAAGCACAAAAGCCCCAATATTAAAGAATACAATTCAGTCTTTTTAGCATATTCTAAAAGCTGCACATCAACCACTAGTATGTAATTCCGGGACTTTTTCACCACAGGCCAAAGAAACCTTGAACCCATTAAGAGTCAGCACCTGGCTCCTTCCTTCTACCAGCCCCTGGCAATCACCAGCCAACTTCCTTTTCTCTGGATTTGCACATTCTGGACACCTGTTGTGAGGAGAATCGTACAGTGCATGACCTTTGGTGTGACCTTCGGTGCTGACATCTTTCACGTCTAAGGTGAGTGGAATCTCAGTGAGTGACCGGTTGACAGACACCTGGACTGTTTCTACTACTATGAATAATGCTGCTGTGAAGATTCAGGCATGACATACTTTTTGGAAAAATGTTTTCAGTTTTCTTGAGCATATGGCTAGGAGTGAAATTGCTGGGTCGTACGGTGTTTTCATGCTTTTCTGAGGAACTGTCGGACTTTTCCAAATCAACTGCACCATTTTACTTCCCCTCCCACTAGCAATATATCAAGATTTCAGTTTTCCCCAATTCACCAACATGTCACTGTCCAATACTGGGGTTTTACCCACCCATCACGGTGGTTGTGAAGTGTTATTTCACGGTGGTTTTGATTTCCATTTCTAAGATGACGAATTCTGCTAAACATCTCATGTGCTTTTTAAGGCATTTATAGGTCTTTCTTTGGAGAGTGTCTATTCAAATCCTTTGTCCATTTTTAAATTGGATTTTTATTAAGAGTTTTTGAATATATTCTTGATATCAGGTCCTTATCGTGACAATGTATCCTGTTCTGTGGGTTGTCATTTTACTTTAATAGTATCCTCTGAATTGAACATTTTTAATTTTGATGCCGTCTTTTTCCCTTCAGTTGCTTGTTATAGCTTTAGACGTCTCAGCCAAGGAAACATTGCCTAATCCAACCTAACAGTTTCTCCAGGATTCTCCCCTAAAGGTGTTATGAGCTGAACTGTCCCCCTCCCCCAAGATTCCATGTTAAAGTCAAAACCCCGGAAACCCAAAATGTCACTGTATTTACATACAGGGCCTTTAACTTGGCAATTTAGGTCCCATAAGATCTTAAAAGTAGGGCCTGATCCAGTATGACTGGTGTTCTTTTAAGAGAATTTAGACACAGTCCTCAGTGCTGCATACACGTAAGAGAAACCTGTGAGGACACAGAGAAGAAGCTGTCTACACAGCATGGGGTGAGGCCCCAGAGAATCCAACCCTGCCCGCACCTTGATCCCAGGCTTCCAGTCTCCAGAAAAAAGGAAATAAGATGCTATTGTCTAAGTCGCACGGTCTGTGGTGTCCGTTATGGTACCCAGCAGACTGACAGAATGGGTCTCAGTCAGCTCCTTACATTGGAACCATGTTGAGCTTTGCGTGTAGGGTGAGGAAGGGTCCAGTCCATCCTTTTCTATGTGGATACCCCAGTTGTCCCAGCACCATTGAGTTGTGAAAGGAAAAAAGTAAAGCAACCCTTGCTGTCCTCTCTCCATCAACAGATTAGAAGATACACTGAAGAATCATGGACAATTTTGTCGGTTTAAGCCAGTGGTTTTCAAACTTTTGGGTCTCAGGAACCCTTTGCACTTTATTAAAGAGCACAAAAAAGCTTTCTCATCAGGCCGGGAGTGGTGGCTGCTCATGCCTGTAATCCCAGCACTTTGGGAGGCAGAGACAGGTGGATCACTTGAGGTCAGGAGTTCGAGACCGGCCTGGCCAACATGGTGAAACACCGTCTCTACTAAAATACAAAAATTAGCCTGGCATGGTGCTGAACACCTGTAGTACCAGCTACTAGGGAGGCTGAGGCAGGAGAATCGCTTGAACTCAGGAGGCAGAGGTTGAAGTGAGCTGAGGTCACACCACCGCACTCCGGCCTGCGTGGCAGAGCAAGACTCCGTCTCAAAAAAAAAAAAAAAAAAAAAAAAAAAAAAAAAAAAAAAGAACATAATTTAGTTTCTTTTACAAGGATAAAGTCATTACATCTTAACACAGTCTTAAAGAAGAAACCATTTTCCAAAATAAGCAGCAGCGTGGCAACAGTTTGTGCTACTGTGAAAACACCTAACATCTCTGCACCTCAGACAGCAGGATTCTCATGCCTGCATCTGCGTTCAGTGGGCTGCAGAGCCATGGCTGAAGTTTATGAAGAAAGTCCGACCCCATACTGATATACAATTAGGAAGCAGTATTTTCATTGTGTTTTCAGATCATTTTAGGTATTCTCTGCTGCCAAATGTAACAAGTGGCACTTCCGTACAGGCTGTCTGCAACACAGAGTCTGTGCTCTGGTCGACGGGCCTTTCTGCCCCAATTCCTTCTAAGTCGACTGGTCCGTCTTGCACTTGAATGGCTTTTACCAGCACACGATTTTGTAATCACACATTGGTTAGAAAATACTGGTTCAGAGTTATGAGCGGCTTCCACATTTCATTATATGTCCAAAAAACAAAACAAAACAAAACAAAAAAAACAAAAAAAAAAACCCCCACGTCAGTATCACCATTGGTCACATGAGAAAGTGGTGGACACAAGATTTTTATGTTTTAATATTCACTGGAAAGCTCAAATGTCTATCATTGGGAAAAATGTAAGGTACTTTCCTTGAGATGAAAGTCATTTTGTTCATTTTTCAGGCCACACCTGCAAATACCTCCATCTGAAGTGGCATCTTTTGTAAGTCATTCTTTATATAAAGGCGGCCGTTAGTGGAAGAAGTGGTTCTGCAGGTTCATAGTTCAGAGGCACCAGTGCTCTCCCAAGAGATAACCATAAAATCCACAGAAGACGCACCTGTGCACACTTCCTGTTTCTCACTCAGAACATTCCAGAAGGAACCCTGAATCCCAATGCCACAGCGGGACTGAAGTTTGCTCTCACCCACACAATAAACCCAGGGAGCTCCCCCAGCCCCCACCCCGAGGCCACAGCCTTGGTCCTCTATCTGGTCTAGGGGGGCTCCTGCAGCTCCAGCCTAACAGGGAACAGAAGGCACCCACATGTCACAAAGCCCTCCCAAGGCCCAGCGAGCACTTCTGCTTATGTGCCAGCCAAGTGCGTTTGACAATTCTACAGCCAGCTGTACGGCAGGTAGCGAGGTACCCAGCAAATACTCAGGGCTCACGTTACTAAGGAAGGTGCACAGCGAGGTACCCAGCAAGTACTCAAGGCTCACGTTATGGAGGAGGAAACCAGGCAGATAGTGAGGTACCCAGCAGGGTTCACGTTACTCAGGAGGAAAGGAGGGTAGAGACAAGGGGGCTGGAACAGTCTGTCATAAGCTTTAGCATTTACAAGGCTCGCTGAAGATTATCTGATTTGATCGTCACAACAGCTCACAAGATAGGCAGAGGCAAGACTATTTTCACTTCATAAAAAGAGATCCCGAGAACTGATGATGACCACGTGCTCTTCCCACAGGCTCCCAGAAATCCTCCTCAAATCATCTCTCAGTTGTATACATGTGATAATATCTCAGTCACGTCCCCTCTCTGCAGGGGAATTTTACTGCCGCCCTGCCGTTCCTTCGCACCCCTGCCCTCTCCTGCATTTCAGCCATGCCCACCATCCATGGGGAGTCTGCACCACCCCACCCCCGCTGCTGCTGATGGCTTGGGTCACGCTTACCTTTCATTTCCACCTACAGGGACCTGTTCTTCCTTCAAATGCAGCTCAAACTCACTCATTGTGTGATGCCTTTCTGTCATGTGTAAAATCAGTCTGTGGAATGCTTCATTTAGGAGGTGCTTATGTTGCCTCATTGGCTGTGATCAGGACCAAATTCTGAGCAAACCAGGTGGTCCCCTCTCCCCATCTCTGCTCCAGTGCACTTAAAACAAGGATTCCTGGAAGCATCTTTTTAGTCCAATTCATGCATGAGTCTGCCCCACACACTGCAGAAAAGCCCTGGTGGTCGGTGGTCAGGGCTCAGGGCCCCCCAGGTAGGTAAGGAGAGCTTAGTGCCCTCTCTGGAGTTGTCGCTCAGAGACCCACGGCTGGAAGGGAAGAAACTTGCATCCTGTGAAACATCTAGGCCCCGAGACCCACTCAGGAGTGGAAAACGGGGAAGGAGTCTTGAACAGACCCTCGGGAGGGCAGACAGTGGGAGCCACGGAGGCCACCAGGAAGGAGGGAGGCAGGCAGTGAGGCCACAGGTGATGTGGCCGGGAGGGAGGTGTTGTGACCAGAGGTGAGGTGGTGGGCGGATGACACGGCGTGGTTTGGGGAGGAGATGTGGCCAGGGGCAATGTGGCCAGGGAAGAAGACACAGCTGGAAGGAAGTGACAAGAGGGGTCTCCAGGCCCCAGACTGTGCCTGATTTATAGATGACATTTTACTTAAGATGTTATATCTAACTTTAAAGAAAAGTAGCAATTTCGACCATTGTGTACATTTAAAGCACGGTACAAATTGAGCACATTTCCCAAACCAAAGAACCGGGCATTGAAGAAAAAATTCATTTAAGATCAGAAATAAAGAGATCCTACAGCTCTTCCAGTCCAATCCCCACCCTAACGTGAATGGGGGGAAAAGGAAGTAGATTCTAGTCAGTCAGCATTAAAGGCAAAACCGATCCACTTTACTTTCTAGACAGAAAACAAGAAGCTCATCAAGGAATCCCTACAAACAGTAGCTTTAGTAGTTCCCGAAATGCAAAATTCACCTACAAAGTAAATCATCTGCTAAGTGTGTATAGAGTAATTTTTTTCATTATTGCCTTCCTCATCTGCAGGGGCTTTTTTAGACCTTGTTTCCCCTTAATTGCCTCCAACACCCAGGAAATTTAAACCCCACAAGTAAACCGTGTCTCGATTCATGCCCAGCGTCCTTTGGAGCAGACAGTCCGTTGCTCTAAGACGTTCTTGTCACCTAAGCACCGAGTACAGCCTGAGAACGCACAACACGCACTCACACAAACTCAGACAGTCAACAGGTGAGATACGGCACATGAGGAGGAAGACAAGATAAATGAGCTTCACTGACACCCCAGATCCGACAAGAATTGACACACGCAGCCTGCTCTGGTGCAGGTGACTCCTGGAAAACAGCCAAGGACAGCATTTGGAGAAGCAGCACCGCAGGCCAGGAGGGTCTGGGGGCTTAAGAAGGGAGGGGCGCCCCGACCAGGTACTGGGGGATTCAGAAGGGAGGGGCTCCCCGCCCAGGTGGCTGGGGGATTCAGAAGGGAGGGGTGCCCCGACCAGGTGCTGGGGCTTCAGAGGGGATTGGTGCCCCGATCACTTCCTGGGGGCTTCAGAGGCAAGGGGTACCCTGACCACGTGCTGGGACTTCAGACGAGAAGGCACCCCGACCGGGTCCTGGGGGCAGCAGGACAAGCCCAGGGTTCCGTCGTCACTTTTCACTCCCTACTCCCGAATCTCGCCCTGAAGTTGCAGCCAGTCCAGGTATTCATTTACCCATAAAATTAAGTATCTGTGAGTAACACAAGTCACTAATCCACACAGATCTGAGTCTACAGATACCTCCCAGAGACGCCACCATCCCTTCTGGTAGAAGAACAGCCCAGGGGCCCACGCTGCTAGGAAGGGAGACTGTCTCCAGCCTGACGCTGCAGAGTCCTCAACACAAAGTCTACCTTCTGGAACCATGCCGTCTCCTACAGAGGCAACTAGGGGCATGTAGGGTTTTTTAAAATCTTTTTTTTTTCTTAAGACAGAGTCTCCCTCTGTCACCCAGGCTGGAGTGCAGTGGCTCGATCTCGGCTTGCTGCAACCTCTGCCTCTCGAGTTCAAGTGATTCTTCTGCCTCGGCCTCCCGAGTAGCTGGAATTACAGGCGCCTGTCACCGCGCCTGACTATTTTATTTATATTTTTAAGTACAGATGGGATTTCACCTTGTTGGCCAGGCTGGTGTTGAACACCTGACCTCACATGATCCACCCGCCTCGACCTCCCAAACTGCTGGGAATACACGCATGAGCCACGGTGCCCGGCCCATATAGCTATTTAAATTTGACTAAAATTAAATAAAATTAGAAGTTCTCATTTACACTTCAAGCATTCAGTTACCCACAGGCGGCCACTGACCAGAGGCTGGTAGAGATGTCACACTCCACACTGCAGAAGGATCTAGGGACGAAATGGCTCTAAGATCATCTCAGAATCTTTATGTTGAAGCTACTAAAGTTTTACTCTGATTATTATAGACATCAGCATTCTCCCACTTAAAAATGTCAGTGTTATTGCAATGATCAGATCTGTGACTTCCCATCAGCTCTTCTCTTCCTGGATAGATAACTGTAGAGCATCTGCACTCTGCCTCCACACTAAGGGGTAGTAGAAGGCTCCGTGTAAAATCAGGGGGAGAAAAAAAAATGAATCCCTAGTCCGCCTCTCCCCCTATGATTTTGTGAAACTCCTCTTAATATGCAGAATAACTGCCAGAGTTGCAATAAAGAAGCATCCGTTGACCAGGAAGCAGCAGGGAAGCAAGAGGAGGGAGATGCAAAGACCCTCCGTTCCCTCTGGGACCCCAGGCCCAGCCAGGACTGAGAAGGGCCGCACAGCCCGGCAGACCCGCACACCTGATGCGAACCATACACACGGCTTCCCTGGGCCTCGGTCCCCTGCTCTGCCCTCACTGGCCACTGTGGCTCTGGGTAGAGGCAGCTCCCTGAGCCCCAACACCCACAGCCAGTCCCCTCCTTGCAGGTCTCAGCTGTGCTCTCTCTGCCTCCCTGACGCTTCTCATCATCCGCGTACCGTGTCCACTCTACCCCACAGCCCTTGCTACCGCCCACCCCACCACGGAGCCTAGCACACAGCAGGTGCCCAAGACGCCCCAGTGGGCGGGCATGCCAGGGTAGGGCTTGGAGTTCCAAGGGCCTCGTCCTGCATAACACCACAAACGCCACGGAGGCTGTGGAAGGGGTCCAGGTTTCAGGCCTGTACTCAGCTTCTCCTGGCCCCCGAG